>NC_133381.1:33372094-33410352 GCF_049309525.1 Garra rufa | reverse complement strand
ATGGATATTCAAAAAGCGAACCTTGTTTTAAAAATCATTTCAAAAGTGTGATTTCCAGGCCTGGAACAGTCATCAAAATTATTCAAACCTTAAAAAGGTCATGGAAATTTTTTGTAATCAACACCATTTTATGTATGTATTTAAAGTAGTTAGTATTTATTAAGCTAGAAATGGGTATCCAGTCCTCATATGACTGAAAAAGTTATGGGAATAAGTTATGGGAATAACATAGAATTGCTCACACAACTAGAAAAGTAATGGGAAAAACATGGAAATTCAGAAATTATATCCTGTCTTAAAAATCATGAAAAAAATCAGAAAATTTAAAATGTGTGATTGCCAGTCATCATAATTAATCAAATCTTAAAAAGGTCATGGGAATGTCAACACCATTTTATTTTATTATTATTATAAAACACATGGAATTTCAGAAAGTAAAATAATTATTAAATAATTAATAAGTTGAGTTTTACCGTTTTGAAATCCATTCAGCCGTTCTCTTGTTCTGGCGATATCACTTTTAGCATAGCCTAGCATAGATCATTGAATCCTATTAGACCAATTAGCATCACGTTCAAAAATGACCAACGAGTTTCAATATTTGTCCTATTTAAAACTTGACACTTCTGTAGTTATATCGTGTGCTAAGACCGGCGGAAAATGTAAAGCTGTGATTTTCTAGGCCGATAAGATTAGGAACTACACTTCCATTCTGGCGAAATAGTCAAGGACGTTTGCTGCCGTTATATGGATGCAAAAGGCGGAGTAATGTCACACAGCGCCTGAAATTAGTTCCCATCTAGGTTAGCATTTGCACATGTGCTGCGTGGTATTACTGCACCTGCTTCGGCCATGTTACGGCAGCAAACACCAAAAAAAAATAGTAATGAGCTAGAAATTGGTATCCAGTCCTCACACGAGCGGAAAAGTAATGGGAAAGACACAGAAATGTAGAAAGTGTGGACCAGTGTCTTAAATGTCAATGCGATTTTCTATTTTGAATACATTTTTTGTTGTTTTTCTGCTTATTGCCTCTTTTAGTAAAAAAAATATTAGTATTAATATTAGTAATAGTTGTATTTATTAAAAGTGTGAAAACACTGTAGTCCAAAAGTTAAAGCTTGGCTTTATTTTTATGCACATAGCATTGAAAAACATGTATAATTGAAAACACTGTTGTCTTCATCTGTATTTTTGCCCATTTTGACTCTTTCAGAGAGCGTTGACATCACAATCACTGCTAAGAGCTCATTAGAGGACTTAGATCACTGTCCTGAGTCAGCCTCCCAGATGAACATGCGCGGGGTGTTCCTGCACGTGCTCGGTGACGCGTTAGGGTCCGTCATTGTGGTAGTCAACGCCTTGATCTTCACCTTTGTATGGACACCATGCCAGCCCGACGAAATCTGTTTCAAACCATGCACTAGCAGCCACGGGACTGAACACCAACATGTTAATGCCACAGTCCTGAGTATATCCAAAAACCCTGAGAGGATGCCCAGAACAGTCTCTGTGGCCGGACCATGCTGGGTCCTTTACCTGGACCCAACGTTGTGTATAATAATGGTGTGCATTTTGCTCTACACAACTTTCCCTCTCCTAAAAGAGTCAGCTCTGATTCTCCTACAAACAGTACCTAAGCAGATCGATATGCACAAGCTGAAAAGGAAGCTAAGAAGCTTGGATGGAGTTATGGCCATTCATGACCTGCATATCTGGCAGCTGGCTGGGTCTCGCATTATTGCAACCGCTCACATCAAATGCGTGGATCCAGCTGCTTACATGGACATAGCCAAACGTGTTAAAGACATCTTCCATGATGAAGGCATCCATGCTACTACTGTTCAGCCAGAGTTTTCTCCCATTACTGAAGGAGCTGCTGACTACCATTGTGAGCTGTCTTGTCAAAGTCAATGCAAACCCAAGCTGTGTTGTAATCCGACTAAAGGGGCAGCTAAGACAGAGTCGGAGTCAACCACGAGTAAAGAAAAATCCTATAAGCACACTGTGGAATGGGCCGATTTGAAAGAAGTGGAGGATGCTGTACACAAGGAGATGGAATCAACAGTTTAGGTTAAGAAAGACATTATATTGCATGAGTTGCACACGTCCACTTGTTCATAGCTGATTGTTGAAGAAAATGTGTCAAATTAGGGCAATTGTCTGGACTTTTTCAAATCTGCTTATTGCAGAAGTATGTGTCAGAGCTGGGTTTGTTAAACCCAACGATATTAGTTTTTATGCTGTGTTGAATACAACTGTATGTTGGTTCTTATTGATTGCTAGATAGATAGGTAGATAGATATTAAATTTCACTATATGCGTTTACAAATGAAGATATATTGATGCATAGTAATGGAAAATATTTATTTTTCATAACTAGTTTAAGTTATACTCCAAGAATATGCATATTCCTGGTGTATTAGTGTGTTTTTAAAGACTGTTTCAAATCTGCGTATTGCAGAAGTATGTCTCAGAGAGTTGGGTTTGTTAAACCCAACAATATTAGGTTTCATGCTGTGTGTACTGTATATAGACGTGATATATAAAATATATAAAAACTCAATGCAACTTTATATGTTGTATTAGTGTGTGTTTTAAACAAAACTATCATACACCTTTGCCAACCAATATATTCCTATAATATTCAAATTTTGGCATTGTAAACATTTTTCTGAAATTAAACCAATAATAATAATAATCCACAGAAGGGTCCAAAATTTATTTTTCCATTAGGGCAATATTTGCCCTCTGAAATAGATTTTCATGGGCATTTTTACATTTGTGAGGGCAATTTTTATAGTCTTTAAAATGTAAAATACTTAAATTTACCCAATTACTTTAATCATTATTTGAAACTAGACTGTTTAAAATTGTGACCCTGGACCACAAAACCAGTCTTAAATATCACAGGTATATTTGTAGAAATAGCCAATAATACATTGTATGGTTCAAAATTATAGATTTTTATTTATGCCAAAAATCATTAGGATATTAAGTAAAAGTCATGTTCTATGAAAATATTTTTTTACATTTCCTACCGTAAATATACAAAAAGTTGATCAGTAATATGCATTGCTGAGAACTAAATTTGGACAACTTTACATTATTTTCTCAATATTTAGATTTTTTTCTCGGCCAAATATAAAATCTATATACATAAAAATATAAATTTCGAAACATTGATCCTTATGACTGGTTTTGTGGTCCAGGCTCACATTTGACAAAAATAATTATTGTAGATGATTGCTTTTTATATTGTAAAAATGATTATTAATATTGAAATAGAAAACAACATTGCTCTTTATATTGTTATAACGATTATTAATATCGATATAGAAAACAATATAAAACATTTTTGTTTCATTTTGGCCATGACTACGTCACATTCTAGCTTCATAGACAAACATGTCTAGCACAAGTTATGCAAAAATTACGTTATAGTCACTCAAGCTACGTAAATAATATCTTATTGACATCTTACCTGCACTGTGTTGTTTACGATGAGGAAATTCGCAAGCTTAACGTTGTCAGCGTTGACTAATTTAAGCGCCTCTGATTGGCGCGTTTTTAGTGCTGACTAATCCAAGCGCCTCTGATTGGCCAATGCATTCCTAAATTTAACAGCAACGCGTTTAATTGGTTATAAAGCTCAACGCTGCACAAAACAGCGTAAAAGCGATCTGTGAAAAAAGAAATGTAGTGTGGGCGAATGTATTTCCGCGGTTTGAGACTTTTCATATATTTTCACATTTCATTTTACTCCTGACAGCTGTAATACGTTGTTTAAGTTTTTTTTCACCTTTGTCTGGAATTTATGGGTCATTTTTGTTCATTTTGGTGGCTTTTTTGCCACAAGCCAAATAAATATAATGCTTTATTATATTTTCTAACATTTCTCTTTTCTGCTTTACATACAGTTATCATTTAATACTCTTTTCAAAGAAACAGTTGACCCAAAAATTTAAATTAGCTGAAAATTTATTCACCCTCAGGCTATGAGGTAAATGAGTTTGTTTCTTCACCGGAACTGATTTAGAAAACTTAGCATTACATCACTTGCTCACTAATGGATCCTCTGCTGTGAATGGGTGCCGTCAGAATGAGAGTTAAAACAGCTGCTAAATTATCCATAACACTGCTTTCTCCAGTGAACAATCTGTCTTGTCTAAATCAAGAGATAGATGTGCACAGATCAAGCACTGTTTACAAGAGCAAACCATTCTAAACAAATTAGATTTTGATGTGAGAGGATAACCAGTATGTTTTCACTGGTTGAAGCATTATTATAGATTATGAACTGGTACTTTGGTCAGGTTTTTAAGTTAAAACACAATAACGATGGATGTGTTTCTTTCAAACATACAGCTTTTCCAGGCCCGTAGCCAGGGGGGGTTCGGGTGGTTCGAACGAACCACCCCATATTGCCAAAGGTCCATAATTTAAATACATTTTTTTTTTATATAAATGAGTGTTCTTTTAAATAACAACATTGAATTAGTGTAAAAGCTTTCATTATTAAAGATGTCATAAATTTGGGCAAGGAAAGACAAGAATCGCATTATGGATTAAATGCGATAGTCAAAGCATGCCACACGGACCGTTTTACTGTATCCGCTCAGATCACAGCAGCGGAGCGCAAATTCACTAAAGCAGACGCGTTTACTAGCGAGCACTAAACAGCGCTGTAAGATCCACAATGAAGCGCTTGAATTTAATAAAAGAACACGAATGACTTTGCGACTTAAACAGGCGAAACAGCGCTGACAAACAGGAGAAACACTGTGCGCGACGATACAGTCAGAATCATTTACCATGTAGCCTTTTTATTTTACACTAACTATACCATGGTATTGCGGTAGAAATGCGGAATATTATATTAATGTAGACATGTATTAACTGTAAAGAAGTAATGTAATATAAGTATAGTATCTATAGCATTTGTGCATTTATACTAAATTTATTTAGACCACTGTTCTTTATACAAATACATAGAAAATATGTGGGCTAGTTAATTTTTATACCATGGTGTTAAGGTGCTATAGGCCTGTGTTTTTACTGGTTATCATGTATGCTACTAGCAAGGGTTCATTTTAATAACTCAAACAGTCAGAATAATTACATTTCACCATAAAAAAATGAGCTTTGTTACAATTTTTACAGATGTTATTGTTTTTATGAACATTATCTGAGCTGTAAATCATGATAGAGGTTTAATATTTTACTAGACACATTGCTTTATCCCGCTCATTCAATATTAATTCTATTTCTGCAGGTCTTAAAAAAGGAAACAAAAAGCCTTAATTTTGATTTTAAAAATCCTGCAGATACCAAAATTCCTTTCTTGATATTTGTGTTTTGAAAAGGAGGGCACTGCATAGGGCCCAGAGGTTGAAAGGGGCCCAGAAAACTCAGTGCAGGGGTGTAGCATGGGTCAAGGAAGAACACGGTACTTTCTGACTAGAGGCAGTTCTGGACCCTTTTTAGATTGTCATCAACTTTTTTATTTTTCTTGTTCAATTTGCACAGTGAACATAGTTGTAGCTCTTATTTTTGAACTCTCAAAATGCACCAAATTAATGGATTTACCTGTAAAATGTATAAAATTTTCTTCAGGGGGGCATGCCCCCGGACCCCCCTAGAGGGATGCACATTCACCCACCATTGTCTCTCGAAATCTTACATGACCATGCTGTGGGCCCTCAACCAACACCATTACCCCCTGATGTTTTGGCTCAAGCCAAGTTTTTTATTTAAATCCTACAAACACAAACTCAATTAGAAGTGTGTCAGTATAAAGGATCTGTGCATTTTTTGCATTAACAATGTCAGTTGTGGCTCTTTATTAATTGCTTTAGGTATTTGTGTATATTTACTGAATAAGGTAGTACATGATCTTGGTAAGTTTGACCTCATTGTAGTAAATATGTTTGGTGCATCAAAAATCATGCTTATTAAGATACCAACAGACATGCTAATCCAGCACAAACATGCATGGGAAGTCACCAAAATGAAGTAGGCGGTTTGAACCTCATAATTAAATACAAAATGGGTGGGAACTGAAAAAGGTCCACTTTTTGAAAAAAAGAACCCCCCCTTCTGCTAGGCTGGCTACGGGCCTGTTTTCATGTCACAAGATGTTAACTGATGCACTGAAGTCATATGGATTGCATGTGGATTTTTGTGATGTTTTTAACAGCCGACTCTCATTCTTACGGCACCCATTCACTTCAAAGTAAGTTTGATGCTATATGTTCTCCAAATCTGTTTCTATGATAAAACAAACTCAAATACATCTCGGAATGCCTGAGGGTCAGTAATTCTTCAGGATTATTATTAAAATATAGGCCTACATGATCATTATAGGACATATCTACAAAACGAACCTACAGTGCCTTGCGAAATTATTCATACCCCTTCATTTTTTTCACATATTGTTATGTTGCTGCCTTATGTTAAATTACTTTAAATTACTTTTTATCCCACATTAATCGACACTCCCTACTCCATAATGGCAAAGCAAAAAATAGGTTTTTAACATTTGTGCAAATTTATTAAAAATAAAAAACTGAAAAGATCCCGTTGCATAAGTATTCATACCCTTTTCTGGGACACTCAAAATTTAGCTCAGGAGCATTCATATTGCTTTTAGATGTTATTACACTTCGAGTGGAATGAGTATGATTTAGAAAGGCACACGCCTGAGAATGAGTATAATTTAGAAAGGCACACACCTCTCAGAAAAGGTCTAACAGCTGAAAATGCATATCAGAGCAAAAACCAAGTCCTGAGGTCAAGATAACTGCCTGTAGAGCTCAGTGACAGACCATGATCTCGTTAAGGCCATGATCTAGGGAAGAGTTCAGAAAAAGGTTCACAGAAGCATGTAGCCTCCATTATCCATAATGGAAGACGATTGGAACAACTAGGACTCTAGAAAATGTCTGCCAGCCCCCATCCAAGCTGACAGAGCTTGAGAGGTGAAAAGATGAGGCAAAGAATGGCAGATCATTGCCAAATGCAGATGTGCAAAGCTTGTCACATCATACCCAAAAAGACTTGAGGCTGTAAAGGTGCTTAAACTATGTACTGAGTTATGAATACTTATGCAATGTACTTATTTCAGTGTTTTATTTTTAATAAATTTGCACAAATGTTAAAAAACTATTTTTTGCTTTGCCATTATGGAGTAGGGAGTGTAGATTGATGTGGGGGAAAAAAAGTAATTTAAAGTAGTTTAACATAAGGCAGCAACATAACAAAATGTGAAAAAAATGAAGGGGTATGAATAATTTCGCAAGGCACTGTAATATTCTATTATTTTGTTGATATCAGACTGTCCCTGATTTAAAGATGAGATGCAACAGTCAGCGTGGTCCCTCTCACACCAAATGACAGCTTGCTCCGTGCACAGCTGTACAAACAGATCATGTCTTAAATGGACCTTGGAGCCAACTGCACTGGCATAAAAGCACACAAACACTGAGATAAGTCTTTAGTGACTAGGTTGAATTCTTTAAATAGATTTCTACTCTTGCACGGCCGTGTGGAGGATCAGGGGATGTTTGTTATGAAACAACAGTATTGGGATAAGGGTGGGGAGCACTTAATGAGGGCAGTGTGATGCAATCAGTAAAGCAGTGTATGGGGCCCTGTTTCAGAACAATGGAGAATGGTTCTTATTCAGTCATTGCATAGTCTTCAAATCAATTCTCTAGGATAAGAGACCTGATGTGTGTCTACTATTGTAACAATTCATAATTGATTGACAGTTATTGACAGTTATGCAGCAATCGGTGTTTTGCACTGTTTGTGTTGCTGCAAATCTGTAAGGAGATTTTTTTTGCTTCTTAAGCAGGTTAAATGTGTAAAAGTTCACTTGAACCTTTTGACTGTTGAACTCAGAGTATGATGAAGGGGCTGGGAATGACCGTGTTTATCATGTGAGAATGGTCCCGAGTTCAGATGGAACACGTTGTGAAAGTACAAGTCTTACAATGAGACCACTGTAACATGCAAGAACAAAATGTAAGGAAGATAACCTTTAGCCTGATTAGTACAATAATGCTTCATTATTGATATTACCTTCCAGTTTACACATGACATACCATCATAGGCACATTCACAGCAAGGGCAATAACTATAACTATAATAACAATAAATATATAGCTTTAAAAATCTTCACAATACCACTGAAGCTCGCAATCATGACCTCCAAAGAAATCTTATATATGCAGTTGAAGTCAATAGTTTACAAATACCATGTGAAGAATGCAAAATGTTAATTATTTTACTAAAATAAGAGGGATCATACAAAATGCATTATTTTGTATTATTTAATACAGACCTGTTTACATATAGTTCATAAGATAATACTTGAATTGATAAAAATGACCCTGTTCAAAAGTTTACATACACTTGATTCTTAATACTGTGTTGTTGCCTGAATAATCCACAGCTGTGTTTTATTTTAGTGATAGTTGTTCATGAGTCTGTTAAGGAAAGTCCTTCAGGTCCCACAAATTCTTTGGTTTTTCAACATTTTTGTGTATTTGAACCCTTTCCAACAATATGATTTTGAGATCCATCTTTTGACACTGAAGTCAATTGAGAGACTTATATGCAACTATTACAGGAGGTTCAAACTCTCACTGATGCTTCAGAAAGAAAAATGTACACATCCTCATTTTATTCAATAGTTTTCACCCCCTGGCTCTTAATGCATGATTTTTCCTTCTGGAAGCATCAGTTAGGGTTTGAACCTTCTGTAATAGTTTTATATATAGTCTTATAAAAGCCAATTGAATCCCTCAATTGTCCTCAATGTAAAAAGATGCATCTCAAAATCATACAGTCATTATTGGAAAGGGTTCAAATACACAAAAATGCTAAAAAACCAAAGAATCTGTGGGACCTAAAAGACTTTTCTGAAAAACAGCGGGCAGTTTAACTGTTCAGGACAAACTCATCACTACTATTTAACTATTACTAAACAAACAAACAAACAGCTGTGGATCATTCAGGTAACAACACAGTATTAAGAATCAAGGGTGTGTAAACTTTTGAACAGGGTAATTTTCATTATTTTTTCTTGTGGACTATATGTAAATGTTGTTTATGTGAAATATCTTATTCAGGTCGGTACTAAAAAGTAACATTTTGTATTATCCCTTTTATTTTGGTAAAATAATTAACATTTTGCACATTCTAAAAACTTTTGACTTCAACTGTATTAAACCACTGGAATCTGGATTACTTTTATGGTGCTTTTACATTTTATGGACCTACAGAGACAAAATATTTACTAAAACTCTTTGTTTCAAGAAGACAGAAAGGCCACACATAAAGGATGCTGTTAAAATTCTGAGAGATTTTTCATTTTGTGGTGAACCATCCCTTTAAGAAACATTAGTTATAACATAAAAAATACAGCAAAGTGACAATAAAGACCAGCAGAGGGAATAAACAGACCTATGCAAACCTAATGGCTTACTATGCACAGTGTGTCTCACAGTGATAATTTTGTTGCATGTTTGCCATCTTGTGGATGAACATTATATTGCAGATTTTTAAAAATGCAGGGATGTTGACAGAATTGCAGCTGATTGCACTTGGGTTATTATAGTTGACAAAAAAAAAAAAAAAAAAAAAATTATAGTTGACTAAAACTAACTGAAATAAAAAGAAGTTAGCTGAAATTAGCTGAAATATAATTAAACATTATTCATAAATTAAACTTATTTAATTTCAGCTAGATGCCAAGTCAAAATTTATTTTCATTTACTTGAACTAAATCTAAAACTGAAACGGAACTGAAAATGTAGACTAAAAGACAAAAATAACTAATAAAAATGACAAAAACACACAATAAAGTTACTAAAACTTTAACAAAATTAAAAAATTAAAATATGAAAATATAACAAAAATTATTTCAAAATACTACAAAAAACTAGTATCTAAATGATACTAAAATTACATATGCATTAAATGGTCATAAACCACACGCAAAATGTCATATGCATGTGGACATATAAACTGGAGTCCAAAATGCCTCTGTTGCAGATTTCTTTTTTTCTAATTGGAGGCAAAATTATATTTTCAGCATTGTAAAACTTAAAAGCTTTTCAATTATGCATATTATTTGAGAAGTGAATTCTATAATTATGCAGAAACATTTAACTCTATATAATAGATAATTTACATAAATTATATTATATATATAATTCATCCTTCCATTTGCCTTACCCCTTGTCTTTATGCAAATATATAGTTTATGTATAAATAGCTACCATTTTTTAAAAATCTTTGAAAATCTAGGATTTTAGTTTTCATTTTAACATACAATCATATAATATTTTTTTTCTTTAAAAAAGTTTTCAGGATTTAAAAAAGTTAAATAAAATTTTTTATATAATTGTATATATCAATTATATTCCATATGAGCGTATATATATTCACATCTTATATATCCACTCATTACCTGAGGTAGGCCTAGTCTTATAATAGAGTTGGTGTATTTCTTGTGATCAGCAGGTCTCTGGCAGTGTAGTCAAATACATGTCTCCTCCTCCTCCAGTCTTCCGCCTGCTGTCATTACACACATTGACCTCCAAACATGGCCGGCGTACGAGCCCTCGGTTCCCTCTCCAGACTTACAACCAGAAGATATACCCTGTTTCCAGGTACATCACACATTCAAAATAATTTCTTGAATTAATTTACATCCTTGTTGTATTTCGCTTTGACACTCGCATAAATAACCACTTTGGAGAGTCATCTCAGTCATACTCCACTGTAGTAGCTTAGCTCAACTGCTAATTAACTCAAGGTCTAGTAATGAATATTTTGTGACTGTATAAGTTTCATGCTCCTGTATTTACATTGCAATAACATTACGCTGTATGCTACGAAACGCTAGTGTTTATAAATGCTGTTTTTATTTTATTTTACTGACAGTAAAGTAAGCGCAATGGCATGCTGTCTCCATTCATATTGTTAATACTGGCCATTATTTGTTAATGTCTAAATATAAATGTCTAAATAAGTATGAACTTGTTTAATATTCGCCAACTGCAGAGTTGTTGCCTCTCTGCTATTGAAAATAGTTTAATCGTAACTGGTTGGATGATATCTGCAACTTAGTTTCTAATACATAATATAAGAATTATTGTTAAATTATGACTAATTTTGTTTACAAAAAGACTTTGTATTAATTTTATAATGTTTTCATCATCGTTGGCAAGTGTATGACATTATCTTTGGGGTTTAGAGGGTAGGTTAAGGGGAATCTAGGTTAAAGTTCATCTGTTACTGTACTGCAGGAGTAATGTCCTCTACAGGCTGGTCTACATTCTTCTGTGTGTAATTCATCTTCATCGTCTTTTAGCTTATCCTAATATGACCCTCACTGGTTAGAAGTCTTTTATGTGATGTATTGTGACTTCTCAGACCTTTCAGCGATTTTACCATAACATATGCATCACTATTAATTATTTATTTTTCATCCAATAAAGGTGTCACGAGACGGACCTTTAGAGTTGCTGCTTGTATGATGGGTAAAATCATTATATGTTATATATAAATTAAAAGTAAAGTGTGTGTACAGTTTAGTGCCGTCAAATCGATTGTGATTAATTGCATCTAAAATGAAAATTGCTTAAATTTGTCTGTGTGTATTTATAAAAAATTATAAATATACACAATGCGATTAATCGCTATAATATATAATGATTAGTAGTGATTAATCAATTTGACAGCACTATATAGTACTATATATACAGCACTATATAATTAAGACACACACACACACACACACACACACACACACAAATAGCGATTATTCAATGTGACAGCAATATACATAGAGTGCTGTCAAATAATCGCTATATATTATAATACATAGCGATTAATTGCCATGTGTGTACATGCATGTTTTATAACACATACACGTAAAGTGAATAATCACTATAATATATAGCGATTAGTTGTGATTAATCGATTTGGCAGCACTATATATATAGTTCTATATATATAGCACTATATAAGTGAGCTCATAAAAACATGCATTTATACACACACACACACACATGTATGTGTTTTTATGACACGTATAGCGTTTAATTGCTATAATATATAGCGATTAGTTGTGATTAATTGATTTTTACAGCACTATATAGTACTATATATACAGCACTATATAATTGAGGTCATAAAAACATATATGTATACACACACACACACACACACACACACACACACATATATATATATATATATCTATGTATTTATTTATTTATATATATATATATATATATATCTTTATGAAGATCCAGGACTAAATTGCATCTACAACAGTTTTCTGGCATATTAAAAGTGATAATGTCAATATATAATGTAATGTTTTTGAGTTATAGGATTTTTTTAATAACACAGCTATGTCAGAATTATTCAACCCCTATTTAACATTGCTGTTTAAGACAGTTATTTTTATGGTCAGGAACAAAATTGACTTAAAACATAATTAAGCCTTTACAAACTTTACTCTTCGCCCATGCATGTGCTGAAGATGAGTAGCAAATTTGTTAAAGTCAACAGAGCTCACACAAAATCAGTAGAGAAGAAATAGTTTGCTATATTAGAAAGTCTAAAACTACATGAAGATTTCTAAGACATCACAAGTTCCTAGAGACACAGCTGGCAGCTGTATTCCTTAGATTAAAGTGTGTTGAACCAGAAAATCTTTGAGGGTGTTGAACAAAAAAACACAATATCATAAAATGTTTGATCAGATCAACTGAGAAAAACTTGCAATGTACAGCTGAAGACTTGCAAGACGACCAGACAATAGGAGGAAAAACATTTCAATGCCATGTAAAAGAAGAACACTAGACAAGTATGGTCTTCATGTTGAGGAATCTTGCTGAATACCATTCTTGACCAAGAAGAACAAAAAGGCTGCCTTGAACATGCTAAAATTCATTTGGATAGACCTGTCGTGTTCTGGAAGAATGTTTTATGGAGTGATGTGTCCAAACTGGAACTTTTTGGATGTATGGATCAGAGGTACGTCTGGTGCAAAAATGGCAAAACTTATAAGCCGAAGAACACCATCTCCATCATCAAACATGGAGGTGGACCAGTCCTGTTATGGGGTTGTTTTACTGTAGCAGGAAGTGGAAAACATGACCATACAAAGGATATCATGGATTTATTAAAGTATCAGACCATTTTGGCAAACAATGTGATGCCTTTTGTGCAATGTCTGAAGCTAATAATCAATGGACTTTCCTGCAAGACAATCATCCCAAAGTATACGTTCAAATCTACTTACGCTTGGTTCAGGGATCAGTCATAGAATGTTTTTAAGTGGCCTTTTCAGTTTCCAGATGTAATTCTCATTGAAAATACATGGTTGAATTTGAAGCAAGCAGTGGCAAAGTAAAAACCAAAGATTATGTGTGATCTGAAAGTGATCTGAAAGCTTTTTCAGGGGAGGAATGGCCCAAGATTGCAGCAGAAAGGTGACAGAAGCATCTAAGCACTTCCAGGCAGTGGTTATCGGTGGTTTTAAAGAATGAAAGATTCTACACCAAATTTATTTTCAGAAGTTGAATAATTTTGGACATGAATGTTTAGAGCCAATTTGATTTTTCTTTCATCATTCATCAACTTACGTTCTCAGAATTACTCAAATGTGTATTAATAAACTTTCTTTTATAGTTTACTGATGCCTTTGTTGAATTGTTTTCACAAAATGTTGTTCTCTGCAGCAAAATGTCTTGCAGGTCAAGGGGGTTGAATAATTTTGATTGCAGCTGTATATATATATATATATATATATATATATATATATATATATATATAGTGCTGTCAAATCGATTAATTGCTATATATTATAGCGATTCATCTGCATATATACGTGTGTGTGTGTGTGTGTGTGTGTGTGTGTGTGTGTACATGCATGTGTTTTATGATCTCAATTATTTCATGTATTGTTTTTTAATTTTATGTCTTCTTAATATTTCCTCAGCTCGTACACATGTGAACTATGAGATCAAGGGAGATGTCGCTGTGGTCCGCATGAATGACCCCAATGCACGGGTAATTGTCTCCTCAAAACCATGCATTTATTCCTTCAGGTGATTATTATAATGCATCATGTGTTTTTGTGGCGTCTAGGTCAACACACTGTCGGTTCAGATGCAAAGGGAGATGACAGAAGTTATGGATGAGATTTGGGGAAACAATGCAGTCCAGAGCGTTGTTCTCATCTCATCCAAACCTGGCAGCTTTATTGCAGGGGCAGACATTAGGTTAGTATCAGGATTTGTAATGTTGTATGTTAATCAGCTGATTGTGGTGGTCATTGTCAAATACACTGCTGTGTGTTTTTTTTTTTTTTTTTTTTACTGTGCCATGTATTTAGCATGATTCAGGCCTGTAAGTCTGCAGAGGAGGTCACTAGACTTTCTCAAGAGGGCCAGAGGATGTTTGAGAAGATTGAGAAGTCTCCTAAGCCTGTTGTCGCTGCCATTAATGGATCATGCCTTGGTGGAGGCTTAGAGGTATTGGATTTTTGTGGATTTGTTTTCTTCTCTGACATGGTCAGCATAGGATTACAGTCAAATTACAGACCTCAGTTTAAAATATTTTTTTGATATGTTTTTTTATTTGTTGATTATGAGTTATACAAACAACAAAATAAAAAACTAGGAAGTGAATAACCTAAATTTAAGAGTAAAAATTAGATTTAAATTGCATTTAGTTCTACTGAAAAAACAGTAATGATATTGTGTTTTATGTTTTTGTAGTTTGCTATTGCCTGTCAATACAGAATAGCCACTAAGAGTAAGAAGACGGTTCTGGGCTGTCCTGAGGTCATGCTTGGCCTTCTTCCTGGAGCTGGAGGAACACAGAGACTGCCCAAAATGGTCTGTATGCCACTTAAATGTTTAGTAATGATTCTGTTGATTGCTTCTTCACAATGTAAGTATGGTTGTTCTTACATTTTTGTTTTTTGCAGGTTGGTATTCCCAGTGGCTTTGATATGGTGCTAACAGGACGGAGCATCCGCCCGGATAAAGCCAAGAAAATGGGACTGGTTCACCAGCTTGTGGATACTCTTGGTAAAACTGTTTCTGTATATATGTGACCCTGGACCACAAAACCAGACATAAGGGTCAATTTTTTGAAATTGAGATTTATGCATCATCTGAAAGCTGAAGAAATAAGCTTTCTATTTTTTGTTAGGATAGGACAATATATGGAGAAAATCGCCTTTAAAGTTGTCCTAATAAAGTTCTAAGCAATGCATATTACTAATCGAAAATTAAGTTTTGATATACTTACAGTAGGAAAATATCTTAATGAAACATAATCTTTACTTAATATCCTAATGATTTTTTGCATAAAAGAAAAATGTATACTTTTGACCCATACTATGTATTGTTGGCTATTGCTACAAATATACCTGTGCTACTTATGACTGGTTTTGTGGTCCAGGGTCACATAAGTAAAACAATAATATTGTGTAATACTGTTACAATTTAAAAAAAACAGTGTTGTAATTTTAATACATTTTAAAATGTTCAGTGTCACATGATTATTATAATATGCTGATTTGGTGCCATAAAAGCATTTATTATTATTAAGAATGTTAAAAACAGTTGTGCTGCTTAACAATTTTCTGAAAACAAAAATCTTTTTTGTCTTTGATAGACATAGGAATAAAAAAGTTCAAAAGAGTATGTGTTTGAAATGTCATATCTCTTTTGATCATTTTTTGCATCCTTGCCAAATAAAAGTATTCATTTCATTTCATTTCTTTCTTTATTTTTTTTAAACCCAGGGCCTGGATTGAAGAGTCCAGAGGAGAGGACCATTGAATACTTGGAGGAAGTAGCTGTGGAGGCTGCCAGAGGACTTGCTAAGAAGCAGATCCCACTTACCAAAGAAAAGGGCTTGATGCAGAGTAAGTGTTTGTTGTAATTAAATTACTAGTCAATTATATATATAAAATGATTTTAAAACTACTAGTTAATAGGGCTGTGCAATTAATTGCAATCGCAAAAAAATCGCGATTTAAGCACATGCGATTTCTAAACCGCATAAGGCTGCGATTTTTATCTATTAATTTATTTAGATTTTTATTCCGAATATGTTCTTGTGCGCATGATTTTAATATGTTAACCACTCAGAGCTGACACAGCGCACCGGGCAATTATAGCTAAGCTGAGCGTGAGAAAGATGTTAACCAATCAGAGCTCTGAAACTTCATGGCAACCTGTCAAAATAAAAGTACGGTTTAACATGAACAACAATATTAGTCTTGTATTACTTTTGTACAGTATAATGTAGGTGTTTATATATTCCTATTTAAATAATTTACGTAAAACAATAAAAAAAAACAATATATTTGATAAAAAATAAGTATTACAACAAGATTAACAACTTAATTGTAGAAAAAAATTATTTAAACGTTTTAAACTGAATTTCAATGTATTGATTTTAAGAGTAAACCTCTGTTTGTTTGCCAAAAAATTAAATGGGTTTATTTTTCATTTGATTAAAAATAAATAAATGTTTATGCTTTTTGATTTTCAGGAAAATTTAAACAAGAATTGGTAAAAAAAAAAAAGATTGTAGAGCCCTCAAAATGTTAAAATAGACAGTTTTAGACTTATTTTTCCACTGAAATGAATGTTTTCGTTATTACACAAACTAGGCTAAAGTACCGGGAAAAAGTAACATGGCTAATTTATTTTATGTTGTCTGTTTTAAAGACTATTTTACTACAGTTTTGTTTATTAAACTTAATACTATGTTATTTCATTGTGAAATGTTTTGTTATGCACTTCTTTTGCACTGAATACATTTAGAATGTATGTATGTATGTAGCTTGTTTGAAAAGGCAAAAACAGTTGCCAAGATCGCAAATAAAATCGCAATCGCAATATGATTATTTTGTCCATATTGCACAGCCCTACTAGTTAATTTGGCCTTTGCAAGATTAAAGAGTTCACCCAAATAAAAATAAAATTCTGTCATTTATTACATTTATTACCAAACCTTAACACCTTTGTTCATCTTCAGAACACAAATTAAGATATTTTTGATGAAATCCCAGAGCTTTCGGACCCTGCATAGACAGCAGTGTAACTACCATGTTTAAGATCAAGAAAGGGAGTAAGAACATCATTGAAATAGTGCAAAATCATTATTTTTGAAAAAAAGTATTCTCATAGCTTTATAAAATAAAGGTTGAACCACTGATGTCACATGGATTATTTTAACCATGTCCTCACTACCTTTCTGGGTCTTGAGCATGCCAATATTGCATTGCTGTCTATGCAAGGTTAGAAAGCTCTCAGATTTCATCAAAAATATCTTAATTTGTTTTCTGAAAATGAACAAAGATCTTATGGGTTTGAAACAACATGATGGTAAGTAATTAATGACAGAAATATAATTTTTGTGTAAACTATCCCTTTAATTCATTATCTGAATCAGTGTTGTATATGTACCATAATTTTTCTTCATATACAATTTTTTTCCTTGCAGAAATTCAAGACTATGTAATGAGTTACCCGTTTGTAAGGCAGCAGATCTACAATACAGTTCAGAATAAAGTTATGAAACAGACCAAGGGACTGTACCCTGCACCACTGAAAATAATTGAAGTATGATATTTGTTACTCAGTGCTTAATTTGATGTTGTCATAGTTCTAAATAATTTATGTTGAGTAACAACTGCTTGTTTTCTCTTTCAGTGTATGAAGACTGGTCTAGAACAGGGTCCGACTGCAGGTTATCTGGCCGAGGCACAGGTGCTACAATAAACCTGAAATTGACACACTTGATTTAATAAAAAAATCTGGTGCATCTTTGCATTTTTGAATTTTGAAACTGAAAGCATGTTGAATTATATGTCAATTTTCATTTAAAGATAATATTATGTATATAGTATTAATATCTAATATTCCCTCTTTATTTCCATTTCAGAATTTTGGCAAGTTAGCCATGACCTCTGAGTCTAAAGCACTTATTGGCCTTTACCACGGTCAGGTCACATGCAAGAAGAATCGATTCGGAACCCCTCAAAAGGAAGTAAAGTATGTATTTTCTTACTCAAGTACTTAAATGTACTGTATGACTGTTACTATATGACTTGATTTAAATGCTTCTACTTAAGGGATAGTTCACACAAAAATGAAAATTCTGTCATTAAATACTCACCCTCATGTTGTTCCAAACCTATACAACCTTTGTTCATCTTCGGAAGATAAATTAAGATATTTTTGATGAAATCCGAGAGTTTTCTGACCCTACATAGACAGCAACACAACTGAAATTTTTAAGGCCCAGAAAGGTAGTAAGGACATGTTAAAATAGTCCATGTGACATCAGTGGTTCAACCATAATGTTGTGAAGCTACGAGAATACAAAAATACCGACTTTATTCAACAATTTACTCTCTTCCATGTCAGTTTTTTGGCGTGTTAATGAGAGTACCACGATGCATAGTCTTTGCATAGTTGTATTAGGGTTAGAAAGCTCTCAGATTTCATATATCTTAATTTGTGTTCCAAAGATGAACGTAGGTCTTACAGGTTTGAAACAACATGAGGGTTAGTAATTAATAACAGAATTTTCATTTTTAGGTGAACTATCGCTTTAATGATTTGTTTATTGCTTGTAAAATTGTAATTGATTTTTCTTGAATTTCTGTAGAACACTTGCTATCTTGGGAGCAGGGCTGATGGGTGCTGGCATCGCTCAAGTGTCTGTAGATAAAGGCATTCACACCATTCTTAAGGACACTACAGTGGAGGGACTCAGTCGTGGAGAGCAGCAAGTCTATAAAGGGTGAGTATTAAGTTGGGATGCACCGAAATGAAAATTCTTGGCCGAAGCCGAACAAAATTACACACTAGGCCGAAGGCTGATTGCCGAACACGGGTTTTTCTCCCATGTATTTTGCCAATTTTTTTCACCATTACATGAATTAAATAGCCAATATTTGCTTTTTACCGTTTTGTCTTGCTTTTCAAAGAAAAAATCAATTACAAAACAACAATTTAAAAATATTTATTAAACACTGAACATTTTTAATACTCTAGTAAACATTATAGTCTAACAACAAATCACAATGTAACTTAAAATTAATAGGTTAGTAAAATAATATTGTTTGGCCATTTTTAAGGCCCTTTTCTTGAATCAAACATGTGTTTTTAATGTACAAATAAATGCAGCCTTGCTGAGCAAAGGAGGATGTTATAATAAATGTATTAATTGAGCTGTTGTATAGATTGCTATCATTATTTTTGTTAGTTTTTTTATTTTATTTTACAGAACAACAGTAAAATTACAATACTTAAAGGAACACTCCACTTTTTTTGGAAATGGGCTCATTCTCCAACTCCCCCCGAGTTAATAAGTTGATTTTTACCGTTTTGAAATCCATTCAGCCGTTCTCCTGTTCTGGCGATATCACTTTTAGCATAGCTTAGCATAGATCATTGAATCCTATTAGACCAATAGCATCGCGTTCAAAAATGATCAATGAGTTTCCATATTTGTCCTATTTAAAACTTGACTCTTCTGTAGTTATATCGTGTACTAAGACCGGTGGAAATGCAAAGCTGCGAGTTTCTAGGCTGATAAGATTATGAACTACACTTCCAATCCGGCGTAATAGTCAAGGAAGTTTGCTGCCGTAATATAGCCGAAGCAGGTGGAGTATTATCAGAAATGAGTTCCCAGCTAGTTTAGCATTTGCACATGTGCTGCGTGGTATTACTCCGCCTATTTCCAAAAAAAGTGGAGTGTTCCTTTAAATTTATGAATGTTGACTTTTATTTTGGTGGAAACCCACAAGAAGACCTCAGTACTACTACTACTTTTTGCTGACAGCAGCAGATTTATGAATGATTCTCATCAGTCCTCACGCTTTGGACTTCGAACCCTGGTTAACAGGCTCATGCAAAGCTATCAGAATAAATACAATTTGTGCATGTATTAGACAACATAACATTCTGTAGTTAATTTACTGATGGTTTAAGGCCATTTCGCAATTTCAGTCATCATACAGAAACCAGCAACAACCACCCCTTTCTCTTCTCATCGAAGACATGCAGTGCGATACTAAACAGTCTCTTGCTGTCGGTGCAGCAAGAGACAGTTTTAAATGCTGCATTAGTGTGCGCCTCTATTTGATTGCGTCACGTCATTGTTCAGTATTATTTTTATTGGCCGAACACTGAAAGAGCTTTTTTTTTTGCCCTTTTCAGCCAAATAATTTTGGTTGCTGAACATTCGGTGCATATTAAACGATAGCTATTGCCAAAATGCAACCTGGGCTGTTCTTTTTTACTGTAATCGAGACAAACTTATATCTAAAAGCATAATTACGACAAACGAGCCATTTTTGAGATTGATCGGTATTTCGTTTTGTGGTCAATGGCCGGTGAATGGGAGTTCTAGGGGCATAACTTTGAGCGCATCAAAATCGATATTTTTACAACACTAAGAAGGCTCGACACACCATGAAACTTTGCTCGAAGTATCGCCTGGGTCTCTACACATGAACTCGAGCATTGAGAACATTGTTTGTGTGCACACAGTTTACTAAAAAGAAAGTTTTTGAACAACTCACTTACACTGTTTAAGTTTCCGCTCGCGGCCATCTTGCCAGTGAAGAGGTGTCGATCTCTGAATGCGAGGAGAGTAAAGATGGATAGCTCCTAAAGCATATTTCCATATAAATGCACGGCTAATTCGTTGTTTTGTCGCAAGTGAAAAACAATATTAACCTTCTAGTTGTAAAAAGAGCCTCATATAAGCCTAATATTTCGTCCTATGGAGTCCATTCATTCGCATTCGGAGATCGACACTTCTTGACTGGCAAGACGGCTGCGAGCGGAAACTCAAACAGTGAAAGTGAGTTGTTCAAAAACTTTCTTTTTAGTAAACTGTGTGCACACAAACAATGTTCTCAATGCTCGAGTTCATGTGTAGAGACCCAGGCGATACTTCGAGCAAAGTGTCATGGTGTGTCGAGCCTTCTTAGTGTTGTAAAAATATCGATTTTGATGCGCTCAAATTTATGCCCCTAGTACTCCCATTCACCGGCCACTGACCGCAAAATGAAATCACGGTCAATCTCAAAAACGGCTCGTTTGTCGTAATTATGCTTTTAGATATATGTTTGTCGCGTTTACAGTAAAAAAAAACAGCCCAGGTTGCATTTTGGCAATAGCTATCATTTAAGCATACTGAAATAATGAATTTAAAAATTAAGTAGATCTAACTTTTAAATGAGAAGTTCAGCTAACAATAAAAATTGTCAGAATTTACTCACCCTCTTGTTTTTACAAACATGTGTAACTTTGGTTACAGGGATAGCTCACCCAAAAATTCTGTCATTTATTACTCACCTTCATGTTGTTTCAAACCTGTAAGACCTTCGTTCGTCTTCAGAACACAAATTAAGATTTTTATGATGAAATCTGAGCGCTTTCAGACTTCTTTAATATTTTATTGTTCATTTTTATTTCATTTGAAATGATTAGTTATTTTATTTAATTGTATTAATTACATTTTATTTTCAGGCTAAATGACAAGACAAAGAAGAAGAGCATGACAACATTCGAAAGGGACAGTTTCCTGTCCAACCTTACTGGGCAGCTTGACTACAATGGCTTTAATAAAGCTGACATGATCATTGAAGCTGTTTTTGAAGACTTGAACATCAAACACAAAGTCCTAAAAGAAGTTGAAGCTGTAAGTTAATATCAAACAAGACTGAATTTCAGATTCTCTTAAATACAAAAAGTTTGATCATACCATGTTTTGTCATTGCAGGTGATCCCTCCACAATGTATATTTGCTACCAACACATCTGCTTTACCAATCAAAGATATTGCAGCTGTCAGCAAGCGACCTGAAAAGGTAAGAAACTCGAGTTCTTGACCACCACATCTGAGTTTGACATGATCTCAAATGTGTTACTGTTTTGTTTCAGGTAATCGGAATGCACTACTTTTCTCCAGTCGACAAGATGCAGCTACTTGAGATCATCACCACTGATAAAACCTCCAAGGACACAACAGCCTCAGCAGTGGCTGTTGGCTTAAAGCAAGGCAAAGTCATTATCGTTGTTGGGGTGAGACATCGCATATTCTTCCGTCAATCCAAAATGCACGTTTTACGGCTCTGTAATGCATTCAAATGATTTGGAATAACGAATCGCAATGTTTGTCTTCAGGATGGACCAGGTTTCTACACCACCAGATGTTTAGCTCCCATGTTGGCGGAGGCAGTGCGTGTGTTGCAGGTTTGTGTATTTCCTTCTGAATTATTCATTCCCATCTGTTGTAAAAGTGTTAGACATAAAAATCAGACTAGGATGATGTTCTTAATAGTGACATGCCTGATATGCAGATCATTGTGTTTTGTTCATCCAGGAAGGTGTTGACCCCAAGAAGCTGGATTCCCTGACCACAGGCTTTGGCTTCCCTGTGGGTGCTGCTACCCTGGCTGATGAAGTGGGCATTGATGTGGCAGCTCATGTGGCTGAAGACCTCGGCAAGGCCTTTGGCTCCAGATTTGGAGGGGGAAATATTGAGTTTTTGAAGAGCATGGTGGACCAAGGATTTAAAGGTACATTCTTTAGCTTAAGTCCAAAGATTTTGGACTATCATCTCTATCGTGGTTACAAACTCATGTGATGTTACTATGCTACGTGGTCACATAAATGTATTGTTTGCATTCAATTTTAAGCATTGAGGTTTAAAACAAGTCATTTTAAGCTGTTGAAATGCAATCAGCAGCAAAAGACAAATCATTTCACTATATTTGCGTGCTTCTGAGTGTGCTTAGAGAGGTGCGTAGTGAACCAATACTTTATTTTTGCCATTTATAGGCTTTGAATGGTTAAATACACACACTTGTATGTGTCAAAATGCCTGTCTTTGCAAATATCCTCATAAACAGTAATTTAGGTCTTAAGTGAAAGTAAGCAGCTGAGAATGAAAACACATGTACCAGTATATTGGATCTGGGCAGCTCTTAAAGTGACAGCAGTCTGATATTCGTGCTGTCTGTCATTCATGTTAATCAAACAACAAAAGAAAGAAAATCTCTCCCTGCTCTGAACTAAATGATCTTTGTAACTTTAATAAGAAAAAATATATTATTAGTGAAGAATATGCAGTGTTTTTAGACATTTGATTACTTTATACCATGTATGTAGAATTTCTTATTTGTTCTACTGTAGTTTTCTGTCCTATTTTTGTCCTATTTGTGTTACCTAGGACCACAAACCCAGTCATAAGGTTTTTTTTTATTTTGAATAAATGAGCTTTACATTGATGTATGGTTTGTTAGGATAGGACAATATTTGGCCAAGATGCAACTATTTAAAAAAATGGAATCTGAGGGTGCAAAAAAATCTAAATATTAAGTAAATCACCTTTAAAGTAGTCCAAATAAAGGTCTTAGCAATGCATATTACTAATCAAAATGTAAGTTTTGATATATTTATTGTAGAAAATTTACTACATATCTTAATGGAACATGATCTTTACTTTATATCCTAATGATTTTTGGCATAAAAGAAAAATTGATCATTTTGACCCATACAGTGTATTTTTGGCTATTGCTACAAATATACCCACACTAATTAAGACTGGTTTTGTGGTCCAGGGTCCCATTTAAGGTGTGCTTTAGTGACCTTAACATGTTTAGTATAATTGCCATAAATAATTTCTTCTTAATTAACCATTAGGCCGGAAATCAGGCAAGGGCTGCTATATCTACCAGCCAGGACTTAAACGCAGAGATGTGAACCCAGAAGCTCTGGAGATTTTGGAATCATACAAGCTGACGCCAAATGCTGCAGTGTAAGTTGTTCAGACCCATAGATTTGATTCATAAAGTGACCTTTTATTAGGACAAGTGCAGTGTTATTGTTTTATAGTAGGATCATTTATAACTTTTCATCCAAACTAGAAAATAAAATTGTATTTCTGCCTCTCCACCCAGATCTTCAGACTCAGATATTCAGTACAGGTTGGTGTCCCGTTTTGTGAATGAAGCTGTTCTGTGTTTGCAAGAGGGAATCCTTGCCAATCCAGTGGAGGGTGACATTGGAGCCGTGTTCGGTCTCGGCTTTCCTCCCTGCCTTGGAGGTGAGAATCTAAGTCTTCCAGAATAAAAATTTCCTGATAAATTACTCACCCCTATGTCATCCAGGATGTTCATGTCTTTCTTTCTTCAGTCAAAAAGAAATGAAGGTTTTTGAGGAAAACAATATAGTATACTTCAATGGGAACCAACAGGTTGAAGGTCCAAACTGCAGTTTCAATGCAGCTTCAAAGGGCTCTACACGATCCCAGCCGAGGAATAAGTGTCTTATATAGCAAAACGATTTGTCATTTTCTAAAAAACATAATTTACATACTTTTTTTTAAACACAAATGCTCATCTTGCACTAGCTCAACCTCACGAATTGCGTAATCAAACACGCGTGACATAGGCAGAAGAACTGACCCAGCGTTTACAAAGCGAAAGCGCAAAGAAAGTCAAACACCCTTTACAAAAAAACATTAAACAATTTTGAAGTTGGAGGAGAAAATTAGAGTTTTTTGCCCTATCCTACACTTTTGAACCAAAGTACACTGACGAAGAACTACCATGCGTGAACTTTCCAACTTGATTATGTAATGCGTGAATCTGAGCTGGTTCAAGACGAACATTTGTGGTTAAAAAGAATTTTTTTTTTTTTTTTTTTTTTTTTTTAGAAAATGGCAGTTTGTTTCGCTAGACCCTTATTCCTCCGCTGGGATCATGTAGATCCCTTTGAAGCTGCACTGAAACCTTCAACCCATTTATCCCCATTAAAGTCCACGATATGGAGAAAAATCCTGGAATATTTCCCTCAAATTTCTTAATTTCTGTTCAGCTGAAGAAAGAAAAACGTGAACATTTTGGGTGACTTGGGGGAGAGTAAATTAAACTAATCCTTTAAACGTTCCCTTTCAAATTTCCTTTTACATTTTAGGGATAAAATGCATTCATTCTCATCATTATGTTGATTATCCAATTGCAGGACCCTTCAGGTTTGTGGACAGCTTTGGTGCAGACAAACTTGTGGAGAAGATGCGAAAGTTTGAGGAGGTCTTTGGGAACCAGTTTACGCCTTGTCAGCTGCTGCTCGATCACGCCAAGGATCCAAGCAAGAAATTTCACAAGTGACTTTAGCCGTCATGTGCCATTACTACTACTACTTAGAAGATTCATGTGAAAAACAAGCAATCACGATTGTGCACTTAAAACAAGATTGTGTACAGAATGTGAAGGGCCTTTTTGTTACTTAAAACAGACATATTACAATATGAAATATCACTTTTCCCAGTAAGATGCCATGAACGTGACTAATATTCAGGTAGACTTTGGCCAAGGCAATAGCCTTTTACTCAATTAAACGATTTAGTTCTTGAGTGTTTTTTTTGTATATTAATGAACTCTTTAGGTGAAATTGTTTTCTAATGGATGTGTCCAAACTGTACAGGCAGAGACATCAGGTGCATTCCACTAGAGCCCAGATGTCAAAATCAAAACCTAATGTTCTTCCTCATGTTTTCTAGGGGAATGTCCAAAAGCACTTATCTGTAAAATAACTTTTTATTTCAGTGAGCTTCCGTACTTATGCTTAATCTGTCCCTCTGAACATAGAATGTGGCCTCACATAAAAAATTCATGTCAGTGAATTAAATGAAATGCTCAAGTCTTCTGTGATCATGTTGTTTTTATTGATTCCATGTGGTTTGGTTCATGTGAACTTCTCTTTCTGATGTTTTAAGCATGTAGACATGCGTCTGTTAACTACCTGCTGTACTAAAAAAATTGTGTATGAAACATTTGTCATTTTATCCACCTTTTTCTTCAACACAGAAGTAAGCCTATCCGGTTTATTATCTGCTGTAGGGAAATATTGAGAAGAATAACAAAGTGAAGTAAACAGTAAAACTGCACTACAAACCAGTGTGCTCATGATTAAGATAATATTTAAAATAATATGGCGAGACACACCAATTTGCAATATCCATGTTTACGCAAAGAAAAAGGTGGATAATGACAAAGTTGGAAGCCTGATTCAATTGTATTAAAAATATAGGCTGTATATTAAAATTAAAAGGAACTGGATGTACAGCGTATTCATAGACGAATACTACAGCAAAAAAACAATATGAGAACATTTAATTTAGATCATTATTGAACAGTCGTGGCCAAAAGTATTGAGAATTACATAAATATTGGAAATTGGAAAAGTTGCTGCTTAAGTTTTTATAATAGTAATTTGCATATACTCCAGAATGTTATGAAGAGTGATCAGATGAATTGCATAGTCCTTCTTTGCCATGAAAATTAACTTAATCCTGCATTTTCCACTGCATTTCATTGCTGTCATTAAAGGACCTGCTGAGATCATTTCAATAATCGTCTTGTTAACTCAGGTGAGAATGTTGACGAGCACAAGGCTGGAGATCATTATGTCCGGCTGATTGGGTTAGAATGGCAGACTTGACATGTTAAAAGGAGGGTGCTGCTTGAAATCATTGTTCTTCCGTTTTTAACCATGGTGACCTGCAAAGAAACGCGTGCAGCCATCATTGTGTTGCATAAAAATGGCTTCACAGGCAAGAATATTGTGGCTACTAAGATTGCACCTAAATCAACAATTTATAGGATCATCAAGAACTTCAAGAAAAGAGGTTCAATTCTTGTTAAGAAGGCTTCAGGGCGTCCAAGAAAGTCCAGCAAGCGCCAGGATGGTCTCCTAAAGAGGATTCAGGGGGATCGGAGTGCCACCAGTGCAGAGCTTGCTCAGGAAGACTTTTGGAAGATGGCCTGGTGTCAAGAAGTGCAGCAAAGAAGCCACTTCTCTCCAAAAAAAACATCAGGGACAGATTGATCTTCTGCAAAAAGTATGGCGAATGGACTGCTGAGGACTGGGGCAAAGTCATATTCTCCGATGAAGACTCTTTCCGATTGTTTGGGGCATCTGGAAGAAGAAAAGGTGAGCGCTACCATCAGTCCTGTGTCATGCCAACAGTAAAGCATCCTGAGACCATTCATGTGTGGGGTTGCTTCTCATCCAAGGGAGTGGGCTCACTCACAATTTTGGCCAAAAACACAGCCATGAATAAAGAATGGTACCAAAACACCCTCCAACAGCAACTTCTTCCAACAATCAAACAACAGTTTGGTGAAGAACAATGCATTTTCCAGCACGATGGAGCACCGTGCCATAAGGCAAAAGTGATAACTAAGTGGCTCGGGGACCAAAACGTTGAAATTTTGGGTCCATGGCCTGGAAACTGCCCAGATCTTAATCCCATTGAGAACTTGTGGTCAATCCTCAGGAGGCGGGTGGACAAACAAAAACCCACTAATTCTGACAAACTCCGAGAAGTGATTATGAAAGAACGGGTTGCTATCAGTCAGGATTTGGCCCAGAAGTTGATTGAGAGCATGCCCAGTCGAATTGCAGAGGTCCTGAAAAAGAAGGGCCAACACTGCCAATACTGACTCTTTGCATAAATGTCATGTAATTGTCGATTTAAAAGCCTTTGAAACGTATGAAGTGCTTGTAATTATATTTCAGTACATCACAGAAACAACTGAAACAAAGATCTAAAAGCAGTTTAGCAGCAAACTTTGTGAAAACTAATATTTGTGTCATTCTCAAAACTTTTGGCCACGACTGTACACTTAGAAGAAAAAGTTATATGTTGCGGAGATTTCAATGCTCATAGCACACTATGGGACAACTGCAATGATGGGAATGGAATAGTGATTGATGAATTAATGGAGATAAAGGAGTTAGTGTTTAAATGATGGTTGGGAACAAGGGTTAATGTGAGAACAGGAATAGAATCAGCTATTGATCTTACACTTGTTTCAATTTCACTAGCAGGTATATGCTAATGGGAGGTGATTAGAGAAACAACTATAGGAAGTGATCATTACCCTATAACAGTTGAGGTAAATTTAAGTATAGAAAAATGTAATACAAGAGTAGACAAATGGTTCTTTGAAAATGCGGATTGGGAGGAATTTAGGAGTATTAGTGAACAAGAAATGAAAAAAAAAATGAAGTTAAAGAAGGGATTGATAAGGTTAACAATGATATTTGTAATTGATATCAGCAAGTCAGACTATTCCAAGGAAGGGAGGTAGGAAAAAAAAGAAGATTCTGCCATGGTGGACAAAAGAATGTGATAAGGTAATTAAATCTCGAAATAAAGCTTTTAAAATGTTAAAAAAAGAATCATAGTTTTCAGAACTTCACTGAATATAAAAAGATGCAAGCGAATGTTAGGAGAATCATAAAAAATACAAAAAAAGACTTCTGGAGGAGGTTTTGTAACAGTGGGAAGGGAAACAGAAATCGGTCAAGTATGGGGTATGATAGAAAAGAATGAATGGGATAAAAAGAGAATTTGGGTATCCAGTATTAAAAGATGGAGATACAATAGCAATAAAAGATGAAGAGAAAGCAGAAATGCTGGCGAAAAGTTTTGTTAAAATACATAAATCAGATAATATTAGTAAGGAGGGTAAAAGAGGAAGAGAAAGGACATTGGAACAGTATAAAGACTTAATACAGCCGTGGCCTAATGGTTAGAGAGTCGGACTTGTAACCCAAAAGGTTGCAGGTTCGAGTCCCAGGTCCGGCAGGGATTGTAGGTGGGGGGAGTGAATAACCAGCACTCTCTCCACCCTCAATACCACGACTGAGGTGAGTCCCTTGAGCAAGGCACCATTCCCCCAACTGCTCCCCGGGCGCCGCAGCAATGGCTGCCCACTGCTCCGTGTGTGTGTTCACTACTGTGTGTGTGTGCACTTGGATGGGTTAAATGCAGAGCACAAATTCCTAGTATGGGTCACCATACTTGGCCTCACTTCACCTCCTTTCCTTTTCCTTTTCCTAATACAATGAGGAATCTAATTTGTGGGAGAGAATTTAAAAAATAAAAATAAAAATAAAAATAAAAATAAAAATAAAAAAAGGGGGGCGGGGGGGGGGGGCTTAGTCGTCTTGATCCACACTCCATACCAGTTGGTGGCGAAAATACACCATTTTGTTGTTTGTCAACTGCCAATAAAAATTCAAGGAGAAGAAGAAGAATCCTGCCACCCGGAAGTTTCCAATGGATGATGTTGGCGATTACAGCTCACTGATTTGTTCGTCCATTGAGGCTGTGGCAGGCGTTCCCCGAAGCGAGTGCCTGAGGATGTAAGGCTGTCTGAATTCCCCATTAGGCTCCTCCACCATGAAGAAGAGAAGCGTGTGAGCGGCGGCTCGTCCGGATCTCAGTCAAGGCAGTGTTTTCGGCAGGATGTTCAGGCTGTTCGCGGCTCTGGTGATTGTTGGGCTGCTGCTCGCGTGCTTCACTTCCTGGCTGTTTGACAGCTATGACACCGCCTGGCACCCGAAGCGCGGTTTACATCAGTCCACAAAGAATGGCCCACCGTATCCCAGCGGCCAGCTGGACAATATATTTTGGTTTGTGCAGGTGAGCAGAGGTTTGCGCCGCGGTGTGTGAGAGGTCATAAAAAACGTGTCACACTGTCATTAGTCTGTCAATGAGCTGATCACGTGATTGATTGGGGATGGCTTTTATTTTGTGTTCTGCCATAATAATTTATTCGTCGTGCAGTAAAGAGGATTGTTGTGTGAAATATTTAGGGACGAAAAGGTCGGAATATTCTAGCCTGTGACATGACACCGAATGCCTATAACTTAGCTGTATTGTATATAACTATGAATACTCAAAAAATTGTATGGTTATGATCACGACCAGACATTAAATGAATGTAATATGGTGCATATGTTAAATTTTTCTTTTCTTGAGGACACATATTTCCAGTGATTTCACAAATATGAATATTAGTATATAAAATGTAAGGCTTAATTAATGTGTGTGTTCTTGTATATTTTGACAAAACTGTAATTTTAAACATTTCTTTGATTGAAAGTGATGTAGACTTTCACGATTTCTAAAACATTTTAATTATTTTGATTATCACACCCATTATTTATCATAAAAATGTAATATGAATATAGCATCAGCAATGATATATGTATGAAAATGGCATGATTCTTCAATTCAACTGTTTATAAATGTTTGCGCACACTAAAACTATAATTTTATGAACATATGACCGTGGACCATAAAACTAGTCACGAGTCAATTTTTAAAAAATTAGATTTATACATTCAAATGAAAGTTAAATAAACAAGCTTTCCACTGATATGTGTTTGTTAGGATCGGACAATATTTGGCTGAGATACAACTATTTGAAAATTAGGAATCTGAGGGTGCAAAAAATCTAAATATTAAGAAAATCACCTATAAAGTTGTCCAAATTAAATTCTTGGCAATGCATATTACTAATCAAAAATTAAGTTTTGATATATTTACGGTAGGAAATTTACAAAATATCTTCATGGAACATGATCTTTACTTAATATCCTATTTTGGCATAAAAGAAATATCGATAATTTTGGTTATTGCTACAAATATACCCGTGCTACTTATGACTAGTTCTGTGGTCCAGGGTCACAAATGTTGAGAGCATTTGGTATTTTTTTATCTACTGTATAAATGACATCGTAGAAACAAAAAGCATATCACATCAATTACATATGCACAGTGGGCATAAAGCCCTAATGTTATAGTTCAATTGGTAAAACACGAAACCTTCAGCTGTGTACTGACTTGCACATAAGAGATGCCTCTTCTAATATGCCAATGACACTTGCTCTATAAATAGGCAAGTTTTATGTGCGAGATTTCCAACACTCACTGTTAACTACACACAGGCCTGTGGGAAGCCTCATTATTAGCTGATTTCTAAACATGCTGATTCCCCTGTGCAGGTTTCCGACATCCATATCAGTCGTTTCCACGATCCGAGGCGTATTCCAGACTTCGAAAGATTCTGTACCGACACTATTGATGTGATAAAACCTGATCTTGTGCTGGCCACAGGTGAGCTGCCATGCACTGTCTGTATACATTGTCAAATTAGATTTTATACATACAGTCAAGCCCAAATTATTCATACCCCTGGCAAATTCTGACTTAAAGTTGCTTTTATTCAACCAGAAAGTTTTTTATTAATTAGAAATGACACAGACGTCTCCCAGAAGATAATAGGACGATGTACAAGAGGCATCATTGTGGAAAAAATTATTACTCATCTTTTATTTACATTTGAACAAAAAGTGGCATGTCCAAAATTATTCATACCCTTCTCAATAATCAATAGAAAAGCCTTTATTGGCTATTACAGCAATCAAACGCTTCCTATAATTGCTGACCAGCATTTTGCATGTCTCCACTGGTATTTTTGCCCATTTATCTTTAGCGATGAGCTCCAACTCTTTCAGGTTGGAGGGTCACCTTGCCATCACCCTGATCTTTAGCTCCCTCCACAGATTCTCAATTGGATTTAAGTCAGGACTCTGGCTGGGCCACTGCAAAACGTTAATGTTTTTGTCTGCTAACCATTTCTTCACCACTTTTGCTGTGTGTTTTGGGTCGTTGTTGTGCTGAAATGTCCACTGGTGCCCAAGGCCAAGTTTCTCTGCAGACTGCCTGATGTTGTTGTTGAGAGTTTGGATGTATTGCTCCTTTTTCATGGTGCCGTTTACTGTTATTTGGTTCTCTGCTCCACAGGCTGAAAAACACCCCCAAAACATTAGGTTCCCACCAGTGATGCGCGGGTTGATCCGAAATGAGCGGGTGCCCGCGGTTTTCTTTACATTTCCAGAGAGAGAAACGAACGAAATTGAGCATTACTTGATAAATTCAAAGCACTATAATTTCCTATTAACAACAACTATTATAGCTATACAATTTATATATATATATACATACACAATTAATAGGCTATATATATATATATAAAAAATAATATTATTTTGTCATATTCGTGAGAAATAGAGAAACATGTATATATATATATATATATATATATATATATATATAAAATAATATTATTTTGATATATAATAATATAATAATAATATGATTCCTGATTTTATATATGAAAACTTCGTTTTGAAGTGCATTCGTTATGTTTGTATAAGAAAAGTCGTTAACCTAGCCTATTAAGTTTACTTTTATTACACTGTAGATCGAAATAAAATAATTATTGATCATATTTATCATCGGAGAATCACTGACATAATTTAGAGTAGCCTACTTCGAAAATGAAACTATTTAAATCTGTATAAAGGAATATTTTTAAACGTTTATTCAAGCAATAATATATAAATTATCTCATGTATATGCTTGTTTAAAACCAGGGATTAAAAACGAATTCCGAATAAAAACGGTATTTTTTCTTTACATTTCCAGAGAGCGAAACGAACGAAATTAAGCATTAGGCTACTTTATAAATTCAAGGCACTATAATTTCCTTATTCATTTGATACAACTATTATAGCTATACAATTAATTAATATATATATATATATATATATATATATATATATATATATATATATATATATATAAATAAATAAAATATCATTTTGTCATATTCGTGATTCCTGATATATGAAAACTTCATTTTGAAGTGCATTCTTATGTTTGTATAAGAAAAGTCGTTAACCTAGCCTAAGTTGATTTAATATTCTTGATCATTTTTAGAAGAATAAAAGTTAAGAAAAAAGGAATTCGCTTATAGTCTCTTATATTTAGGACTATAGGCTAATCTTTTTATTAACTTTTATTAGATCGAAATAAAATAACTCGTGATCATATTTAACATCGGAGAATCACTGACATAATTTGGAGAAGCCTACTTCGAAAATGAAACTATTTAAATCTGTATAAAGGCAAGACAAACTAAATCACAACATGAACAATCTGTATTTTTCTTGTAATCAAGAACATTTCTTTTGACAAAATTACCTAATTAATGCCGAATGATGTTTGACAATGAACGCATCTCCACAGCATAATCGCTCTAATATTAAACATGCGGGTCGGGTACAATATTTTCTTTTTTTATTTTGCGGTCCGAGTTGCGGGCGGGTTAGTTGAAAACGTCGGTTGGGTTCGGGTTGTTTATCCACTGACCCGCGCATCACTGGTTCCCACCACCATGTTTGACAGTGGGGATGGTGTTCTTAGGGTTGAAGGCTTCTTCTTTTTTACGCCAAATGAAGGCTACATCATTGTGGCCAAACAATTCAATTCAATTCAATTGTTTCATCTGACCATAAAACAGAAGACCAGAAGTCTTCTTCTTTGTCCAGATGAGCATTTGCAAAGGCCAAGTGGGCTTTTGTGTTCCTTATCTGAAGAAAGTGGTGTCCTCTTTGGTCTGCGTCCGTGCAACCCAGCGGTGTGCAGAGTCCATTTAACAATACTTTGCACTGTAGCCACTGGAATTTCAAAACATTAAGAAATGGTCTTATAGCCCTTTCCTGACTTGTGAGCAGCCACAATGCGCAGCCGCAAGTCCTCAGTGAGCTCCCTTGTCTTAGCCATGACTGTCCACAAACCAACAGCAGAGAGCTTCTCTTTTTCACCTGTTGAGTTGATTAAAACAGCTGTTCCCAATGAATCAGGGTAATTAGGATGCTTTAGAACAGCTTGGACTATTTGGAATGGTATAGAACTTTGGATTTTCCTATAGACTGTGACAGTTTGCAAAGGGTATGAATCATTTTGGACATGCCACTTTTTGTTCGAATGTAAATAAAAGCTGAGAAATATTTTTTCCACAATGATGTACATAGTCTTATTATCTTTTGGGAAAAGCCTGTGTCATTTCTGGTCAAAAAAAAACTTGCTGGTTGAATAAAAGTAACTAAGTCAGAATTTGGCAGGGGTATGAATAATTTCGGGCTTGACTGTACATGCAACATAAACCCACATTTTGACTTTCTTTAACAGGGGACTTAACAGATGCGAAGACTGAGAGTAAAGTAGGCTCTCTTCAACATGAAGTGGAGTGGCAGGCCTACCACAACGTCCTTAAAAGATCACGGGTGCTGGAACGAACAAAATGGATTGACATTCGAGGAAACCATGGTGATTTTTAATTTTTTTTACATTTTTTTGGGTGATCTTTAAGGTGATAGTTAATCCAAAAAGCGAAAATCTGTCATTAATTACTCTTGTCGTTCCAAACCCGTAAGACCTTTGGTCAACTTCAGAACACAAATTAAGATATTTTTGATAAAATCTGACAGCTTTCTGAACCTGCATAGACAGCAACACAACGACCACGTTCACGGCCCAGAACGGTAGTAAGGACATCGATAAAGTAGTCCATGTGACATCAGTGGTTCAACCTTAATTTTATGAAGCTGTAAGAATACTTTTTGTGCACAAAGAAAACAAAAATAACTTTATTCAACAATTTCTTCTCTTCCGTGCATTTATGTGATCTAATGCATAAATTAGATCATTTGAAGTCATACAAATTAGTCACCAATTCACCAAAATACACTATACACTCCACAATGAAGTAAAATTATGTTGAACACTCTGCTCGTCTGCTATTGGTCAGTAAAACAGATAGTCCCGCCCCAAAATCACACAATTGGTTGAGCCAATGTTGCTGTGTTGGCCTTGAATGGAGTAATTCACAACACATGTAATTGCGTATTACAGTGGGGTAGGAAAAACTATTGTAACATCACAAAAATGACAGATATCAGCTTTGTTTTGTAATGTCAGTTGTGTTCAGAAATCACAATGAAAGCGTCTGAAGGTTTGGATGGGAGATCTAAATAAAGACCAGAATGACGTTTCCTCTTTGCACGTCACTATTGGTCAGGGACAAATAAATGTTTGTCTTTGTCCCAGTGTCTGCTGGCAATAAAACAATTAAAGGACATTGAGTGAAGACAGCTGGACGCTCTTATGTCACACTAATGACTTGAATTGAAGCCCAGCTCTATTAAACAGGATATTGCCAGGTTGTTGTGACACAGAACAAACTTTAGTGGATTAATAGCAACTTCACATTCATGAGGCTGTTTATGATTACTCCTGCAATTTCCTATCTGGATTTAAAGGGATAGTTCAGCCAAAAATGGAAATTCGTCAATATTCACTCAGTATTTGAGTGTTACGTATATACTGTTATGGTGTTTTATTCATATTGCCGTTGAAAAGTTTGGGATCAGTAAGCTTTTTTTATGCTCATCAAGGCTGCGTTTATTTAATCAAAAATACAGAAAAAAATGTATATTGTGAAATAATTATTACGATGTAAAGTAACAGTTTTCTGTTTTAATATACATTAAAATCTAATTTAATTCCTGTGATCAAAGCTGAATTTTCAGCATCATTACTTGTCACATGATATTAATAATATGCTGACTTATTATGAATGTTGGAAACAGTTGTGCTGCTTAATATTTATTTTTTGGAAACTGATACTTTTTTTAGGATTCTTTGATGAATAAAAAGTTAAAAAGAACAGCATTTGTTTAAAATAGAAATAACAATACACTACCATTCTAAGTTTGGGGTCAGTACATTTTTACTTTGTTTGAAAGAAATTAAATTAATAAAAGGTGATAGAAACATTTTCTAACAATATAAGTTTTACTATTTTATGAATATATTTAAACAACTGTTTCCAACGTTGATAATTCTAACAAAAAATCAGCATATTAGAATGATTTCTGAAGGATCACGTGGCACTGAAGACTGGAAAAATGGCTGATGAAAAATCAGATTTGCGTCACAGGAATAAATTATATTTTAAGGTAACCATTATTTTATATTGTAATAACATTACAGTTTTTTTTTCTGTATTTTTGATCAAATAAATGCAGCCTTGATGCACATAAGAGACTTCTTTAAAAAACATTAGAAGTCCAAATGATCCCACACTTTAGAAAAGCAGTGTAGCTTTATTTTTATATTATCAGTTTTCATTTTATTGTGATTTTAAGTTATTAAAATGTAAATCATTTTATGTGCCTTTTCATTTTCATTAGTGTTTATATTTATTTTAATTTTTAGTTTTTAGTAATTTTAGTACTTCACCTTATTTTCTTTCAGTTAGTTACAATGGCAACTTTTATCATTTAAGTTATTCATCTAATGCTCAGATACACCTCATTCCAGTCTGTATGATTTTCATTTTGTCAAACACAAAATGAGATATTTAGATGAATGTTCATGCTGCTCTTTTCCATACAGTTGGTTGCTTATTCATACTATAAATCCATAAGTATATATGCACTACATACCAAGTCTTTAGAAGCCATTTCATATTTGCATGAAAAACAGACTGAAATTTAAGTCATTAACCTGTAAGATTGATATTTCGCCATATCTCTACTGGCATAAATCTCTTTAAGTGTCATTTTACAGCTAACCGAGTGTGACATGTTAAGTTTCCAATGACAAATCCACATTCAATTGAAATGCTTTGCAGCTCAACAGAACCCCAGCCAATTGCCAAACTCATATAATGTTTAAAGGGGTCCTATTATGCTTTTTCACTTTTTGAATTTTAGCCAGTGTATGTTTGGGCATATAAAAACATCTACAAAGTTACAAATCTCAAAGTCCACTCCAAAGGGAGATATTTAGTTTCGGCCCCTTTGGACTACAGAGTTTGTTTTCCGGATGCTATAATGTCACAACACGGTCCATTAGAATATCATTCTCCTGCCTACGGAAATTCGAATCGTTGGCGGGTGGGGAGGGACGAGTTGTGGGATTAGCCTAACTTTAGCTATGTAGCATGGACAGCCGCTTCTGGGATGCTTCAGCGAGCCACAGGACAGCTAGAATAAACGCGAGCATTGACTAAAGTGTTTTATTTATTGCTGCTTTGGGAAGGGGCGTGGCAGTACTGAAACACTGTCTAAGCTGTTCACCAATCGCAATGCAGTGGGACAGCTAACCAATCACGACACATTTAGTTTTTTAGAAGGCGGACCTTCATCAAACCAGGAACTAATTGAGCCATTTGTGCCAGGCTGGGGAGAAAGCTATTGTAATAATGTAAATTATGTGAAAAATAATGCGTTTTTTGAACCACCAAGCATGAGAGCATGTTCTAGTGCACCCCCAAAACAAAATAAAGACTTTGTAAAAGAGCATAATAAGACCCCTTTAAGTTTACAATAACAAATCCACATTAAATCGAAATGCTTTGCAGCTCAACAGAACCACAGCCAATCACCAAACTCATAATGTTTAATATACAGTTACTGTAAATGGAAGAACTGGATTAGTTAGAGTTAATATAAACCGAATAAATATACACACCTCTTATTAGCTGTAGCTGTGTTTCATCTGGTATTAGTATATTAATATTTAGCTACGAAGACTGCATCGACTTTGGTAGAGGCCAGTGTTGTTTTCGTCAACGATGACGAAATCATTTCGTTGACGCCACTTTTTTTCATGACGATAACGAGACGATGACGAGATAAAAATGGCTCGTTGATGACTAAAACATGACGAGACGTGTGTGAGTTTTCGTTGACGAGACGAGAATAGACGAAAATGTTAGTGGGTGGTCCGTCAGACGTTTAAAATGCATGACATTTCCGCTTATTGTGCATGCCAATTAAAACTTAAAAAGTATCTGACGCTATGGCAAGCCGTTTTAGCATTAAATACTCTTTGCTATACTAGTATGGCAAGCCGTTTTAGCATTCCATCCTTGTTTGTCTTTTATGTTCTAAAACATTCCTTCATTATTGTAATTATTGGTGAAAATAGTCGATCCGGAAGCTCACATTGTGTTGAACTATAGATCTGCTATTTTCAGAACTTATAAGTGACACTACCCAACAGCAAAATACTTACTGACCTACATTAATTTGTTAAAAGACTCCTTTTTTCCCTTTTTTTTGACTAAAACTAGACTAAAACCTTTTTGACTTTTCGTTGACTAAATTGGACTAAAACTATCACATATAGAAGTGACTAAAATTTGACTAAAACTAAGAAGCATTTTAGTCCAAAAGACTAAGACTAAGACTAAATCTAAGATGGTTGTCAAAAACAACACTGGTAGAGGCTAATGAGCATCTCTAATAGCTCACGTATCATTTTTCCTCTATTCCCGTTATCCCATTTCCCCACAGGTCCTGTAACTGGTGTTACATTACGAAAACCGCCAGACATGTAATAAGAGCTCCATTATCAGTTATTTTGCTCTTCTTCCATTTCCAGGAAATCTTGACT
>NC_133381.1:33356564-33371594 GCF_049309525.1 Garra rufa | reverse complement strand
CGCTCAGTACCTGCACCCAGGAGTGGAGCCTCTGGGTCGTCTCCGCAGTTCCACGCACATCAGGTGTCTCTGTGTGTGTCCTCTTGAACCTTCAAGCACTTGTGAAACATTATCGTCTCTCATCTGAACTTGTTCATTTTTATTCCCTGCATGTTTGTCTTGTTCTGTCCTACAAAGAATGTCATATTTTGAGGTTGCGCTAATTGCGGAATGTGCTGTTTTGTAGGCTCCTTGCCTTCTCTGAATCTCAAATCACAGCTGTGCATGTGAGTGTGGACGGAGTTTCACTGGGAAAAGCGTTTAGCGCAGGGGGACCTTTATACGTGCTGCATTGGGATCCAACGCTATACACTACTGGACTGCACACTATCAGTGTTAAAGTAGAGGTAGGTAATGATTTGAACAAACCACTAGCCCTAGTGGTTCACTTGTCTATGAAATACAGTGCCTTGCAAAAGTATTCATACCCCTTCATTTTTTTCACGTTTTGTTGCAGCATGTTAATCTGCTTTAAATTAGTTTTTCCCTACATCAATTTACATCTCATACACCATAATGACAAAGCAAAAAGCAGATTTGCAAATTTTACAGATTTAGTAAAAATAAAACACTGAAATAAGTACATTGCATAAGTATTCATACCCTTAACTCAGTAGATAGTTGAAGCACCTTTACAGCCTCAAGTCTTTTTGGGTATGATGTGACAAGCTTTGCACATGTGCATTTGGCAATTATCTGCCATTCTTTGCCTCATCTTTTCACCTCTCAAGCTCTGTCAGCTTGGATGGGGGCTGGCAGACATTTTCTAGAGTCCTCGTTGTTCCAATCGTCTTCCATTATGGATAATGGAGGCTACATGCTTCTGTGAACCTTCAATGCAGCAGATTTTTTTTCTGAACTCCCTAGATCATGGCCTTAACGCAAGTCTGTCACTGAGCTCTACAGGCAGTGATCTTGACCTCAGGACTATGTTTTCGCTCTGATATGCATTTTCAGCTGTTAGACGTTTTCTGAGAGGTGTGTGCCTTTCTAAATCATACTCATTCAAATGAATTTGCCACATTTTATCTCCACTCGAAGTGTAGTAACATCTAGGAGCAATATGAATGCTCCTGAGCTAAATTTCAAGTGTCCCAGAAAAGGGTATGAATACTTATGCAACGGGATCTTTTCAGTTTTTTTATTTCTAATTTGCAAAGTTGTTACAAACCTTTTTTGTGCTTAGTCATTATGGTGTATGAGATGTAGATTGATGTGGAAAAAAAAAGTAATTTACTGCAGTTTAACATAATGCTGCAACAAAACAAAATGTGAAATGTGAACTCACCTCTTCTCTGTCTCCCTGTCCCAGGACTCGGCAGGTCGCGCAAAAGTGCGAGAACAGCAGTTCACACTGGAGGAAGACCTCACTCCCAGCTTCGGATTCATGCAGTCCTTCATCCTCCTGACAAACCACTACATACTGGTATGAAAATGAAACCAGGTCATGTGATGGTGAAAAACTGATCATCCAATAAATGTTGAAATGGCTATTTACTTCACTTTTTATTGACATTTTTACAGCTTTAAACAAAATTAAATAAATTTCCATACTTTAAAGGGATAGTTCACCCAAAAATGTCATCAATCACTCACCCTCATGTCGTTCCAAACTCGTAAGACCTTAGTTCATCTTCAGAACACAAATTAAGATATTTTTGATGAAATCCGAGAGCTTTCTGACCCTGTATAGACAGCAACCCAACTGACATGCAGTGGTGGACGAAGTACACAAATCAAGTACTTGAGTAAAAGTACAGATACGTATAATAGAATATTACTCCAGTAAAAGTAAAAGTACTCCTTTTTCCATTTTACTTGAGTGAAAGTACAAAAGTACTACATTTTTTGTGTACTTAAGTAAAAAAGTACTGACATATTTTGCAATTTTATAAAGGCTATAAATTTATATTAGCATATATATTTTTTATAATCCTACTATAAGCCTTGGTTTTTCCCAAAATAACCACTAGCCTATATGGAGTCAAGATAGATTTTTGTTGTTGATATGGTCTACGTTGACAATGTTCACTGTGAAGCTTACATTGCATTGTAACGTTACCTGAGAGAAAACTGATTTAACCATCTCATTTTCACCAGTAAGTAAAGTGTTTTAAAGCTTGTTATTTTGCGGAACGGCACAGTTATAAATGATATGAGAATAAGGCCTGAAGTTAGGAAGAAAATTTTAATTATATTTTCATAATATTTTTATTTTTTCTCAAACATTGTCTGTGGTGTAAAAACACCCCTGGCCAAATGTCCCCAGAGGGCATCACTTCACACTTTGATAATTTCTGTAGTTACCATCTGAACATCACACATTTTCTTCTCCCTCAGATGTAATCTGTCTAGACTCTAGATGGTTGATTATAAATATTTGGACTTCATATCTGAAAATTACCTCAACTTAGCACCAGCAAGCTTGTTAGCTAGACAGTTAGCATCAGCTAACAATATTTACTTATTTTCAGTATGGTTATGAATAAACATTTATTTCTGTATATTAGGCTAGTTGATTCAAACAATATAAAAAGTATACCGTTAATAAACAATATAAAAACAGACGTCACATAGGGCTAAATGCGTAGCATTTTAATAAAACTGTTGAGGTTACAGCAGCGAGGAATATGAACGTGTAACGTTATGAGTTATTTGATTTAATCTGTGTTATTTTAATGTTTCGTTTTTTTACCTAAAAAGAGACGATGTTGATGATGTGTCTGCATTTAATCATTTCAGCGGGCTTAAATACATCACCCTTTACAGCAGATTTAGTTCGCAAACAACTGACAGTTGCAATAATTAATCCTAAAACTCGACATTATATCTTACTTTTCGCAGCATCAGTCGCGCGCGCTCACAATCTCCCGGTTCTTATTTGTGAAATTCAGATGACTGGAGACTCGCTCTAAACGGCTCATTTGAATCAGTGAGTTTGAACAGCTGCAATTGGATCAGTCCAATTCGTGAATGAATCGCTTGTGGCGATTTGCGAACCGATTGAAAAGAATCAGTTTGTTCATTAATCAGACACTGCTTCTGCGTCTCGGAGCACGTAATATATTATAAGGAGTAACGACATGTTTTATTAAATGTAGTGGAGTAAAAAGTACGATATTATGCTTTGGAATGTAGTGAAGTAAAAGTAAAAGTTACTCAAAATAAAACTACTCCAGTAAAGTACAGATACTTGAAAAATGTACTTAAGTACAGTAACGAATTACAACTACTTCGTTACTGTCCACCACTGCTGACATGTTCAAGGCCCAGAAAGATAGTAAGGACATTAGCCCCTTTTATGGCGTAAAATTACCAGTATGACTTTATCGGTAAATACAGAAATATGCTGTTCACACAGGCAATGGCGTTCTGGCTTTTTAACGGTAAGAGGCCATTCACACAACAGCACCAAAATGCTGGTAAATTCCGTGATATCAGCAGAAACGCTTTAGTTTCACTATCTGTCTAATTTGACAGCAAAGTATGAATGACCGGCCTAAGGGGGTGATCAAACAGAAAGCTTTTTTTAAACCTGAGAAGCCAAAATAGTATCCAACTGCAAAGCTGCAGCGCTGATGAATAAGAAAGAAGACTGGGTCTTGAGCGCAACATTTGAAACAGCTGTGAGACAAAAAGTTACCGTCTTTATTCCGACAGAGGGTGAAATGTATAAAGGTGTTTCACTTTAAGCAGCAGACGATCAGCGTATGACATCAAAGTACTGCGAGAGCGATTTGAAAGCATGCGGAGCCATCTGCTCTCTCTGGGCTCCAGACGTTTTGCCAACTAAATGTACTGTAGATTTAGTCGACCATAACTAAATGGCATTTTAGTAAAAATACTATAACTAAGACTAAATCAAAATTTTCTGTCAAAATTAACATTGGCAACATGAATAATTTTAGTCACATGGACTATTTTAACAATGTCCTAACTGCCTTTCTGGGCCTTGAACATGGTAGTTGCGTTGCTGTCTATCCAGGGTCAGAGAGCTCTTGGATTTCATCAAAAATGAATTTGTGTTCAGAGGATTAACAAAGGTCTTATGAGTTTGGAATGACATGAGGGTGAGCAATTAATGACAGAATTTTCATTTTTGGGTGAACTATCACTTTAAGATTGAAAGTCTGGGTCTGGAATAAGAATACTACAATAAAATCTTTACTTAAATCACATTTAATACAACAAGTAAATGATACAAATTTTATTGTCAATGGTTTACTGTTAATAAATATTGTATCAGGGTTTCTGCGGGGTCTTAAAAAGTCTTAAAAAGTCTAAAATTTAAAAATCAAAATTTTAGGCCTTAAAAAGTCTTAAATTCGCTGTTCTAGGTCTTAAATAATGTTACACAGGTCTTATTTTTTCCGATGTCCATGTAACGCTTCCTCTAATGCGCATTTAAATTCTCTTTTTGTTGTTTCCGTGGTGTTGTAGTTCTTTATTTCACAATTCCAAATATAATTTGCTGTATTTAAACTACAAATGAGACCAGCATGCAATAGCCAATCAGCTTTCTGTTATTGGCGCGAGTCTCTCTCGGATTGTACCGCAGAAGTAAAATGGATTTAACTTTTTAGCTATGGGGAAGTGCAAGTTTAGCGACACTTAGCTTGAAAAAATATAGGGCTTGGCTAAGGCCAGTTGCTAACAACTAGATTTTTTTCTCCCTCTGTGGAAGTTACTGTGTCTTCAGAATCGCAGTAGCAGAATACAGGTCAAACGACCTTTTTCTGTATATAATGTTATCAATAATAATAATAAATATAGGTCGAGCTAGCTGACCGCCAGCCTTCGAAATAACGTTACTTTTAAAATGTTTTTTTTTTTTACTTGCCCGACCGAACAAACCGCCTGATTAAAACTGAAGTGACAAAAACAACTAGCGAAGCATCGAAAGGCAAGAAAGATTCATATTTTAATACATTCAACGTAAACAGAAATTGATAATGGATAGTGTATTTCTGGTCTATTTGTGACATACTTTAAAACAAATGAATGTAACAGCACTCTAAAGAAACACACTGAGGTAAAAATTTCAAATGTATAGTTTATTTATAACATGATATAGTTCAGTAATATACCAAATGAGCTTTTTGCTGAAAATTCTCACAATTACAAATGTTACATTAATTTTAGCTCAATAAAAAAGTAGTTAGTCAAGTAGTTACTTACATATTAGACAATATGCAACATTAGCAGAAGCATTCTCCTAGCAACGTTTTGCTATAATTCAGCGTTTTGATCAAATCAGTTGAAATAACTCGCTCATGAAGTGACTTACCGCCACCTGCTGGTAGTTTAGTGTGTTTAAAAGTATGCCTCCACACCCAACATTTATAATGTATATATTTATAAATCAATAAATGTATTTAAAACATTAATCTCACTTTTAATTTTGCAGTGTAAATTATGTAATCTCACTGCTAACAGCCATTTAGAATTTATTGATAAATTCATAAAATACATTTCAAAGGTAATGCATACATTTCAAAAGTAAAAAAAAAGGCCTTTATAAAGGTAAATCAAATATGCAGATTTAAGATGTAAAAGCTAATAGAGCACTGATGAAAATATTGCTTCAGAATTTTTTTTTTTACATCAGATATTTCTAGTGGTACTTTTATGGGGATATGTTGTGTGGAATAGTATCTGCTGATATGAAAAGTTCACTGTATATCGTAGTAATAAACTTAATTTATGACAGCCATGAAATTGTGTTTTCCTATTACATTAAACACATTAAATATTACATGTATGCATGTAATATAATATCTATTTCCATTACAGGTTCGGTCTTAAATTTCATATAAGGTGGTATTAAAAAGGTCTTAAAAAGTCTTAAATTTCACTTGTTCATATCTGCAGAAACCCTGTATATGCATCTCACCTCTGCATGTGTGTGTTCCCACAGGGACGGATTGCCTTTGCGGGGATAGTATTACTAAACCTTGCTGGACTTTTGCTCTTCAGATTTATGCCTGTATCTTCTACAAGAGGTATTTCTGTTGTATTAACATATAAGAACTATTGTCCTGCCATTATTACTGAATGTAAATGGTCTTAGTTCCAAAGCATAACTGACTCTTGACACTATATATTTTTTATAATCCATCAGGACTGTCTTCTCAAGCGTGGATGTCACTGCATCTTGTCAGTAAAAGCAGCACGTACTTCTACTCTCTGCTGCTGTTCAACCTGTGCACAGCATTAGGTAAGTCACCGCCTGACACCACTTGAACACTTGTGCAAATTGACGGAACATAATGATTAAAGTACCACTCTAGAAGGCCTGTAATCATTTTTTTTTTGCAGAAAGAGAGTATTTTTTCCATCAGACCATTCAGACGAAAGAATGAATGATAATGACATAATTGTTATATTATAGATAATTGCCCAATAGGTTTTATAACTGCCCATAACCAACCCTTGACCCTAAGGCTGCATTAGTAATCGAATAAAATGCTAAGCTAAAATTTTTTTAGTTTTAAAAGGAAAAGTTGACCCAACGATGAACATTCTGTCATTAATTGCTCACCCTCATGTCGTTCCAAACCGAAAGACTTTTGTTTATCTTCAGAACACAAATTAAGATATTTTGATAAAATCCGAGAGCTTTCTGACCCTTCACAGACAGTAACGCAACTACCACGAGACATAGTAGAGACAATGAGTACGTTTACATGGACAACAATATTCCGATTTTAACGCGATTAAGACAATACTCTGATTAAGAAGCAACCATGTAAACTGATATTTTTGATTAATTTAATCCGACTAAAGTCATAATCGGAGTAAACACAAATCGAATTGAGACAGGTGGAGTATTCCTATTTTAGTCACATTATGGAAGACATGTACCTTAATCACACTATTCCCCTTGTGTGGGACTTTTCGCCACATTTTGCGACAGAATACACACTAATGCTGCGTTCCAAGCAGGTTTTTGAGCTCGTAAATCAGGTCTTCAAACCACGACTCAGGACTTTGTAGCGTGACATGCAAGTCACGCCAAGCATTTATTATTTTTATATTATTAATAATTTGATTGCAACGTTATATTGTCCTAAACTATTTTTCCACCGTGTGCCACTTGCATAAACACCGCACCCCTAGAGGCTTTATTGTTTCGCGGGATAAAAAAAAGAAAAACAGTATAGCCTAATTTAATAAAACAAATGTCTTACTGTAATCAAATGACTGATTCACATGCCGCTAAACTGAGGCCAATACAGTGATCTGTTATGCCATATTAAAGAGCGTGAAAAACACATTATTGTAATATCGTTTGTATTTCGGTATAAAACTGACAGATTTTAAAAGCAGAGTCTTTGGAATATCTCCCGGTGCTTCCAATCAGGGCTATTTGCATTCACAAAAAGCTAGAATATAGTCTTAAAATATTATAACTTTAATCTCGTATTTGCTACAAATTAATTATTGTAATTTTGACTTCATTCTCAAAATATTTTGACTTTATTCTCAAAACATTTCGACTTTATTCTTGAAACACTTCAATTTTATTTTCGTAATTGTGACTTTATTCTCGAAAAACTTTGAATTTATTCTCGTAATTGTGACTTTATTCTCGAAACATTTAGACTTTATTCTTGTAATTGTGACTATTCTCAAAATATTTTGACTTTATTCTCGAAACATTTTGACTTTATTCTCAAAATATGTTGACTTTATTTTTTAAAATACTTTGACTTTTTTCTTGGAATTTTGACTTTATTCTTGAAAAATGTTACTTTATTCTCATAATTTTCGACTTTAATCTCGTAGGCTTAGATTTAAAAAAAAATATATATGGCACTAAAATGCCATTGTACAACCGTAATTGTATGAAGCAATAAGAATATATATTTTTTAATATGCATAGAAAACAAAAATAACGACTACGAATAACAATTTCTGCTCTTTCGTGTCAGTCTTCGACGCATGCTCAGACTATTTTAACAATATCTTTACTACCTTACTGGGCCTTGAACGTGTCAGTTGCATTGCTGTCTACGCAGGGTCAAAAAGCTCGGATTTCATCAAAAAAATCTTTATTTGTGTTCTGAAGATGAACAAAGGTCTTACAGGTTTGGAACGACACAAGGGTGAGTAAATAATAACAGAATTTTCATTTTTAGGTGAATTGTCCCTTTGTTTTCTTACATGGTCATTAGAATAATGTAAGTCATACAGGTTTGGAATGACTTTAGGATGAGTAAATAATGACAGATTTTTTTTTCTGGGCTGAATTATTCCTTAAGTAGTCAGATGTGTTTTATGTCACTTTAGTTGTGACACTTCAGAAGAAGCAACCCAAAATGAATAATCATGATTATAGTATCTAGGAAAATGATGAGCATAATTGTGTAGCCCTACTTGGTTTGCTCAATAGCGGAATGAAGATGTGTCAAGATGAACTCGGTCACAGCATGTCCTTGCAATTACTCTGAAAAAGGAGCAGTGCTTTTAGTCTACTGGTTTTTCAGGTCCATGGTTCATTGGGGAAGTCATTGATGGACACAATGGAGTCTGCTTTGCTTTTGGCGTGTTTGTGGACGGCCATTTCCTCGAAGGCGGTCTGACCTATGCCGTGGGCGTCATACAGGTAATTCAAGATCTAGATGCAGATCATACCGATCGTAACGGATGATTCATAACATGACGTCTGTCATCCACAGGTGCTCTTCTTCAATATGCCTCTGACTTATTACCTCTGCTGGAGTCTTCACCACAGGTGTCGCGGTACCAGCTTTCGCTCACATTTCTGCCGGCCGGGCAGCCGCTGGAGGACTCTGCCGATGCATCTAGGCATGCTGGTCCTCATGATCTGGCAGGCCTATTCTTGCTACTTCCTGCTGGAGACCTACGGGCCGCTGGCCTTCTTCCTATCTCCCGTACGTACCTGGGGCCTACTCATGGGCCTGCTGTTGGTGTACAGGGCATGGTGGGGAACAGCTCCTAGTTTCTCCGGTGGCAGCAAGACCAACCGGCCGTTGGGACAGTGACAACTGAAGAGAGGCCTTCACCTGGATCGTTGTTTTGTGCCAAGCTCTTCCCTCCTTTCACCACTCTCTTCACAGTCACCGGATTGCCAGTCATTCCCATTTCACGTTAGGATAGAAAAAATAGTCTTTAGTTAATGTGGAGCCGTTGCAAACCAGAGGGGTGTTCCATAAAACAAATTTACCAAATAAGCCAGGCTTATTTTAGTTAGTCTGATTATTGTCACTTGATTTGGCTCAAAATAATCAGCCTAACTGAAATAAGCCTGACTTATTTGGTAAACTTGTTTTATGGAACACCTCTGATCCTCCTTTGACAATAAGACACGTTGGTAGTTTTTATAGCCAGTGTGAACCCACCCATGTGAACCCAAGCAGTGTTGACGTCCAGATGTGAGTGGTTAAACATTACTTTGATAAACTGTGAATTATGTACAGTACACGTCAAATTATGTTTGTTTTTATTTGTGAGAGCAATCGAGAACGGAATTAGACTGCCTGACATTCTTAATGATTCTGCATGAAACTGCCACTAATCAGTCAATATGAATACTCATATTGTTTTTAATGCAAATTATCTACACAGCAAGGAGGGGATGATATTTTTAGTTACACCTGTAGACAAGGTATAATATGTAAAGGATAATTTAAGGGATGAACCTGGTCATTATCGTCAAGAACCAGACACAAACTTAAGTAAGCCTATGGGTGAGACTTACTGTTTATTAGCCACTATAGGCAAATGACAAGACGAATAACAACGTGCAGTAAATGGTAAAACTATTTGCACCACAAACACGTGTGTTAATAATTAAGATAATAGATTAAAATAATATGGTAAGACACACCAATTTGCAATATCATACAGCAAAACAAGTTGTTTTGTACAGCTAAAAATAGCTGGACACGGATTAGACCAAAAGCCTGACCCATAAAATTTACAGTAAAGCCAAAAGTTTTCGATCGCCCCCCGGTGGCCGGCTGCAGTATAGGTCATAAACCCCGCCCTCTCCATGTAATCTAATGGGATGTGAGCCAAACTAAATAATCGAATTACACTTCACTTCAAATAATTTTTTTCCAAAGATGGTTTTCATCATGTGAGGTAGTTCTTATAATGCTGATTCATGTTCAAGTGTTCGTTTTTCTAATAAGTTCGCTTTTAGGTAGTTATTTAATGCTATAAAAACGGGGTGTGGTGTCATGATTGTGATCTGGCGATTGGGTCTGCGGGAGTTTGGGCGGGACTTTGATACTACGGCTCCGCCTCATGACACTACTGCGCAGAATCTGGCTCCAAATGAATCTCTACTGTGCAGACTCTGGCTCCAAACGAATCTCTACTGCGCAGACTCTGGCTCCAAACGAATCTCTACTGCGCAGAATCTGGCTCTAAATGAATCTCTACTGCGCAGGCTCTGGCTCCAAACGAATCTCTACTGCGCAGAATCTGGCTCCAAACGAATCTCTACTGCGCAGAATCTGGCTCTAAATGAATCTCTACTGTGCAGACTCTGGCTCCAAACGAATCTCTACTGCGCAGACTCTGGCTCCAAACGAATCTCTACTGCGCAGAATCTGGCTCTAAATGAATCTCTACTGCGCAGGCTCTGGCTCCAAACGAATCTCTACTGCGCAGAATCTGGCTCCAAATGAATCTCTACTGCGCAGAATCTGGCTCTAAATGAATCTCTACTGCGCAGGCTCTGGCTCCAAACGAATCTCTACTGCGCAGACTCTGGCTCCAAACGAATCTCTACTGCGCAGACTCTGGCTCCAAACGAATCTCTACTGCGCAGACTCTGGCTCCAAACGAATCTCTACTGCGCAGACTCTGGCTCCAAACGAATCTCTACTGCGCAGACTCTGGCTCCAAACGAATCTCTACTGCGCAGACCAAACGAATCTCTACTGCGCAGACTCTGGCTCCAAACGAATCTCTACTGCGCAGACTCTGGCTCCAAACTAATCTCTACTGCGCAGAATCTGGCTCCAAACAAATCTCTACTGCGCAGACTCTGGCTCCAAATGAATCTCTACTGCGCAGACTCTGGCTCCAAATGACGTCTTTTCCCCCAAGATGGCAGCGGCCATATTGAGACACTTTGGCTTCACTTTTCTATATGGAATGAAGTGGAGATGCGATGTCCATCTTTTTTTAAAGTCTATGGTATACATAAAGAGTCCCGGCTAGTAGGCTATATCACTTGTGTGGATGCTGTAGGTTGAGAATCATTTGTAGCCTCTTCTTACAGCAGCTGGAATATTTAAACTTGTTATAAATGAGTTTTAGGCTGAGTTTACAGTCGTGCGTTTTCGTTTTAAAACGCATTACGTTTGCTACAGTTACGCCTATCGTTTACACTACTCCGACATTTGCGACCATCGAAAACTGAGGCTACGTTTACACAACAACAATGTTTTCAAACACTTTTACACTAGTGCGTTTACATTTAAAATCACAAAACTAAGGTTTTGCTATGGTTACGCCTATCATTTACACTACTCAGATGTTTTTGACCCTTGAAAAATAAGACTACGTTTACATGACAACAATGTAGTCAAAAACTAAAAAAAGTTTTTCCCTTGCGTTTTTTTAAAAAGTTCCAAAATGCAGTTGTCGTGTAAACGAACAGGCAAAACGCATTAATGTGTAAACGGCTGCAGATCCTGTTTTAGTTTGTAAACTCTGTGGTTGCATTTCAGTGTAAAGGTGCATTTACACTAGTGCGTTTTCGTTTTAAAACGCATAACTTTTGCTATGGTTACGCCTATCGTTTACACTACACACATTTTGCCTTTTCGACCCTCAAAAACGAATACTTTTGAAACCGCTGCTTTTAATTTGAAAACTCTGGGGTTGCGTTTTAGTGTAAACAGACCAAAATGGAGACTTTTGAAAGTGATGGCGTAGTTGCCCACATTCTCTTTACGTATCTTTGACGACTGTGTAAACGGTAGCATCATGCTCATTGTTGTACCCATAGATATGTATAGGTAGATGCATTATTTGACCACTCCAAGCACGTAGACGTGTCCTCCATCTACATAATAGGGCATCTACCTATACATATCTATGGTTGTACCTGCATGAATAGTCAGTTGTGTAGTGAAGGTGGAGATAGTTTCTGAAACGCAGTGAAAACGCCAGTGTAGACGAGGATCGTTTCTATTTTAAAACACGTTTCTATTTTTGGCCACTTCGACACATATTTTGAAAACGATGGCTTGGCTGCCCACATTTGTGTTAAAAAATAACATCATGCTCATTTGTTGCATTCGGAGGCTCGTTTTAAAAAAAGTAACCTTTAAATTGCAAAGTAAAAAAAAAAAGAAATTACAGTATTTATACCCCAAGGAATAACTGTCAATATTATTACGATTACTTTTCTTAAATTAAAACATCCTTGATGACATTATACTTTTAGAACAAAGTATAACAATAATAATAATTTGCACAGTTTGATGTGATCTGAGCTAACTTTGCCATCTTTAAATTTATTATTTTTAGTTGGTCAGAACAAAACTTGCAGACATGTTACTTGTTCAGATGACATTTTTCGGGTGAAACATCTTATTTTGGACATACTTCTAAGAAGTAGTTCTTAGCAATTCCAAAGTACAGTGAATATCCACACTGGTGCGTTGACTGACAGGCCACTCAAACACCTCAACACATTAGATTCATTCGTACATATAGCAAATAATTCCACAAATAACTGAGTAACAGATGACAGAATTTAAATGAGTAAACTAACACTTTAAACATTTAAATAGAACTGTGTAATACGTTTTGGCATGAAACACAAAGTTGACATCTTTGTGCCCTACTGTAAGTTTTATCCAATGTCTTATGGTGTGTGCATGCTAAAAGTGAATTCATTATTTGCGCGAGTAGATTACATACAAAGTCAATGCAAAGATGCAAATAGACGCAAATTTGTGCCGGATGACGCAAATGTGCAATATTCGCCTCAATCACATCTCCTGTATGGAAATATTTATATAATATTTTCTTATAGACATTTTTCCTGAACGCAGAAATCACGTCTGATTCTTAACCTCTCCAGAGTTTCTAGTCAAATTAGCGTATATTCCGAGGTGATAATCGAATGTTGAACCTATTCAAAGTGCAATATTCGCCTCAATCACATCTCCTGTATGGAAGGCCGTTAGGGCCAAAAAGGGTGGTACTAATACGTTTTGGCCCTAACGACCTTCCATACTCCTGCACAAGTTGAAAATATAATATTTTCTTAGATTTTAGACGTTTTGTCCTAAACACAGAAATCACGTCTGACTCTTCTCCTGAAGGATACTTTGCATTTTTCTGGTCAAATTAGCGTATATTCCGAGCTGATAAACGAATGTTGAACCTATTCAAAGCGCAATATAAGCCTCAATCACATCTCCCATATGGAAGGCCGGTAGGGCCAAAACGTGTTAGTACCACACATTTTGGCCCTAACGGTCTTCCATACTCATGCACAGGTTGAAAATATGATCTTTTCATAGATTATAGACGTTTTTTTCCCTAAACGCAGAAATAACGTCTGACTCTCTAACCTGAAGGATGCTTTGCATTTGCGGTCTCCAGTGTTTCTAGTCAAATTAGTGTATATTCCGAGCTCATAATCGAATGTTAAACCTATTAAAAGCGCAATATTCGCCTCAATCACATCTTCCGTATGGAAGGCTGTTAGGGCCAAAACGTGTGGTACTAATGCGTTTTGGCGCAAACGACCTTCCATACTCCTGCACAAATTGAAAATTTTCAACTGGAGCTGGAAATTCGCATGTCACATTGTCACACCAGCCAATCAGCCAAGAGCTTTATCGACATGTCCAATTTGACAAGTCCAGATGCATCAGAAAAAAAAACGATACAAAAAAAATCCAGCGAGTATTCGCTTTTGGTGCACACACCATTACAGTTTAAGAACTTGATTTTGAACAATAATTATTTCTGTAAACCTTATACATAGTCAAATACATATTCCAAAGGACTAAACCACTATATTTGTAAATAAGAGCATGAATGTAGAACACTTTTGTTGCACTATGGTTAATAAGTCAGTTAATACACTTAATAATGGCCACTTCAACACATGCTGAAGATTAAAACCAGACATTCTGGACTGCTGAAGGGAACATCCCAATGTAGCATATAGAATAAAACACTGAACACATGGAAATAATCAAATGTGCACAATTCTGCTACACGTTTATTAGAGAAACGTTGTCAAGCAGCTCTTTTATAGTTGGTTTCGCACACAAACAGCCTAAGGACAATGGCCATTTAGGGGAAAAAACAGCTAGTTTGAAAAAAAAAAAAAACTAAAAACTGTGTTGTCATTGAGGTCTGTCTTTTTTGCCCTCATAATCCACTTGACAGGTGACAGAAAGAGCTGTGACAAGAGTTTCTGATGGATTCACTGACATTCCTGTTGTGTCAGGTCACTCAAGGTCTCTGTTGTCTCTCAGGAAAGTAAAGACTTGAACAATAGCCTGCTCTAGTTTGACTTTCAATGACCTGAATGTTATTTTGAAGAGTTTTGTTGCAGTTTCAAGGCACATGATGGTTGAGAACAAATTTTTTAGAAGATTCCACATAGGGCTGGGCAATTTGGCTTAGAATCAAAATCTCGATTAATTGAACATTTTAACCCAATTACGATTAATGAACGATTATTTTATTTATTAATAAAATTATATTTAATTATATTTATATAACATTTATTTTTTTGCCCTCATAGTTCACTGACAAGTTTTGTACAGTAAATATGTTCACATATTACAAGCGAGAGATTTTTGGATGAAGGGTGCATTACTTGATTTTAAAATAATTGAAGGAAACACACTATCTACGATCTATGATTATTAATTGAACATCAGTGTTGAACAACTGAAATTAAAGCAAGCATTGCTTAAAACGAAAAGTCACATTTTTCTTAAATTAGTGAAAATAAATAACTTGCACTATTGG
>NC_133381.1:33280245-33356064 GCF_049309525.1 Garra rufa | reverse complement strand
CACAACACCAAACCCCTGACGCTGATTGGCTGGAACACTGTTTGTTTATCTGTGGAAAGGTTGGTAGCACCGATTGTTTTTTTGGCATATCTTGGACCCTAGGCTGACCAGAGAGACGCGTTTTTTTCACAGACAATTTATGGGGCAGGCAGCGAGCGGATCGTGAAGAAAGGTCAGCTGAAATTGACACTTTATGTTTTAGGCTAGAAATCGCTGATACAACCTTTAAAATGATCAAAAGTGACATTCAAAATACTTCTATTTCAGAAAATGCTGTTATTTTAAACATTTCAAATTTTAAAGAATCGTGAAAATAAAATGTATCACAGTTTCCACAAAAATATTAAGCTGCACAACGGTTTTTAACAATAATAATAAGAAATGTTTCTTGATCAGCAAATCAGTATTTTAGAATGATTTCTGAAGGATCATGTGACACTGAAGACTGGAGTAATGATGCTGAAAATTCAGCTTTGAATCAAAGGAATTCATTGCATTTTAAATATTTAAAAATGGAACAATATACAGTTTTTACAATATTACTGTGTTTAATTTTGATTAAATAAATGCAGCCTTGGTGAACATAGGGACTTCTTTCAAAAACATCTTTAGATCCCACAATTTTTTTTGGTTTTCCAGCATTGTGTATTTGAACCCTTTCCAACAATGACTGTATGATGTTGAGATCCATTTTTTCACACTGAGGACAAATGAGGGACTCATATGCAACTATTACAAAAGGTTCAAATGCTCACTGATGCTCCAAAAGAAAAAACGATGCATTAAGAGCCGGGGGTGAAAACTTTTGAACTAAATGGATATGTGTACTTTTTTCTTATTTTGCCTAAATAATACTTATTATTATTTAGTACTGCCCTTCAGAAACTACAGAAGATAGCTACATGTTTCAGAAGACAAAATAAGTTACATCTACCCTGATCTTCAAATTTAAAAGGTTCCCCCCAGCTTTTAATGCATGGTTTTTGCTTCAGGAGCATGAGTGAGCATTTGAACCTTCTGGAATAGTTGCATATGAATCCCTCAGTTGTCCTCAGTGTGAAAAGATGGATCTCAAAATCATACAGTCATTGTTGGAAAGGGTTAAAATACAAAAAAAAAATGCTGGAAAACCAAATTTGTGGGACCTGATATATTTTTCTGAAGGACAGCGGGCACTTTAACTGTTCAGGACAAACAAGGGACTCGTGAACAGTTATCACTAAACAACAAAAAACACAGTTGTGGATCATTCAGGTAAGTGTATGTTAACTTTTGAATGGGGTCATTTTTATAAATTTGACTATTATTTTCTCTTCTGGACTGTGTGTAAACACCTTTTATGTGAAATATCTTATTCAGGTCAGTACTAAACAAACAATAACATGCATTTTGTATGATCCTTCTTATTTTGATCAAATACTGTATATGAGTGCATTGGACTGAATTTAGTTTAGTTGACACTTGACAGCTAAAAATGATTAAATTACTTTTGATTTAAATAAATTTTATTTTAAACATGTTAGGCCATTGTCATTTAGCTGATACTTTTATCCAAAGTGATTTGCAGCACACTCAAAGGGACAGTCCCACCGGTGAAACCTTAAATGTCTTTTTGAGAATCCTTTTTAGTAACCTTTCGGTTACCAGCCCAGATTTCCCACGACAACACCACCCCCACAAGGCCTCCCAATGCAGACGTTTGACTCAGTCTGAAATTTTGACAACTTGTTTACCTATGTTGCCTCCGGTCATCATGGAGCAGAACGCCTCTGAAATATGCATAGTGCATACATATATAAACATAGACGGTTCATACAATATGTATGTAGAGTACACTTCGGCACATGAGAAAAGAGTAACAATAATAAACTCACCTCCCATGTTTTCTAAACCATTTACAACAGTTTCCAACACCTGTAAAATAAAAAGTAGAGATAAAATGTACAAAAGGTTTGTGGTGTTTACTTTGGAAACATGACTGTGGTAGATTTACCTTTATCTGGCCTGTCTTTACCCAGCGGCTGAGCTGCATTAGACCTTCTTCGTGTTTCTCAGAGTAGTTCAATACAACAAATCTTTCTCTGTGAACATATTACAGTTGGGAATATAAACAATCATACACATAATACAATCAACAAAGTAGGTTTTACTAGCTATTCTCTTGTACCTTGTGATGTTTTTGTTATGCAAAGCTTCTTGGGTGTCCTCACTAAGAGGAGGTGGGTAAGGCACATCCTTATTGTACTGTGATATTTGGCCGCACAGGATCACATGACCACCGGGATTCATCTGCACAGTGTGAGTATTGCACTTTAACACAAATGACCCAAAGAAATTGATATTAAAACGGAGGGCAGAACATACTGTACCTGTGATATAACAGCATCGCTGATGGGACCGCCTACATTGTCAAAGTATATATCAACGCCTTTGGGGCAGTGCTCCCTCAGCGCTGAGGTGATATCTCCTTTTTTGTAGTTTATCCCTGCTGTAAAACCCAGCTCTGTTACCAAGGCCTGGCATTTCTGGTCTGAACCGCAAATCCCAACCACTCTCTCACAGCCATCCAATTTGCCAATCTTAACAGAAAGAAAAAGTTCTCAAATTGCTCATTATTGAAAAGGTGTATTCAATTTATAGAGTGCCCTCCACTAATATTGGCACCCTTGGTAAATATGAGCACAGGCAGCTGTGAAAATAAATCTGCATTGTTTATCTTTTTGATCTTTTTATTTAAAAAAAATCATTTCATTGAAGTAAAAATTAAAATCTCTTTACGAAATAAATGTTTTTATCCAATGCATGTTGGCCACAATTATTGGCACCCCTAGAAATCTTATAAAATATCCCTGAAGCACTGCAAAAAATTTTTTTTTGCTTTTCTCAGCCAAAATATCTAAAAATTCTTAAATCAAGAAGGATTTTCTAGATGAGTAAAAATTATTGTCTTGTTTTCAGTCAAAATTAAGTGCATTTTTGCTTTAAACAAGTAAAATAATCTGTCAAAGGGGTAAGAAAAATAATCTTGTTTTCTGTTTAAAATAAGATTTTTTTTGCTTACCTCGTTGGCAGATTATTTTGCTTGTTCTAAGCAAAAACTCACTTAATTTTGACTTGTTTTTTACTGAAAACAAGAAAATAATTTTACTCGTCTAGAAAATCCTTCTTGTTTTAGCATATTACACAAGGACTAGGAGCATGAAATTTTCCATCCATGACTTCCTGTCCCACGATTATAAATATGAGGAACGCAAAGGCCAAATTTTCTTAATCATCGATCACAAGCAGTAAAATTAAAGAATATAGTTCTTATGTGCAGAACAAGATTGTTGAGCTTCACAAAATAGAAATTGGCTGAATGAAAAGTGCTAAAGCATTGAAAATCCACATTTCCACCATCAGGACAATAATTAAGAAGCTCCAATTAACTAAAGATGTTATAAATCTGCCTGGAAGAGGACGTGTCTATATCGTTCAAATGCCAGGTGAGGAGGAGAGTTTGAGTGACCAAAGACTCTTCAAGCATCACAGCAAGAGAACTGCAAAGATTAATTGAGTCTTGAAGTCAGAAAGCCTTTAAAAAATATCAAAGAGCCCCTACATGAGCACATGCTGTTCAGGAGGGTTTCAGGAAAAATCCTCCTCACTCATCCCAAAACAAACTCCAGAATATTCAGTTGTCAGATGTGACTGGAAATTCAAACAGGACTGGCTTCTATGGTCAGATGAATGTTAAAAAGAGCTTTTTGGCAGCAAACCCACCAGAAGGGTTTGGTGCAAACAGGGATAAAAAGTGCCTCGTGTCCACAGTTAAATTTACTGCTGGATCTTTATTGTTGCGGACATTTTGTTCAGATACATGTCATCATGGATTCTATTAAATACCAACAGATAAAACATGTAAACCTCACTGCCTCTGTTAGAAATCTTACAGTGCCTTGCGAAAGTATTCATACCCCTTTGTTATGTTGCTGCCTTACGTTCATTTGCTTTAAATTACTTTTTACATCAATCTACACTTTATACATTATAATTACAAAGCAAAACCAGAATTGTAACAACTTTTATATTACAGAATTGTAAATTTATTAAAAATAAAAAACTGAAATAAGTACATACATTAAGGGTATAACTACTGTATTCATACCCTTAACTCTGTACTTAGCTGAAGTACCTTTACAGCTTAAAGTCTTTTTGGGTATGATGCGACAGGCTTTGCATATCAGCATTTGGAAATTATTTTAAAGCCATTTTTCTCCTTACCTCTTCACCTCTCAAGCTCTGTCAGGTTGGATGGGGCAGATGCACATTTTCAGGTTTCTCTCAATATTTGATTGGGTTCAATCCCAGGCTCTGGCTGTGTTGTCTATAAGCCATTCTGGCTGTGTGCTTAGGTTCACTGTCCTGTTGGAAGGTTAACCTTCTGCCCAGTTTGAGGTTCTGAATGATCTGGACTGGGTTTTCACTTTTCTTGGGGTTTTATCTCAATTTTTGGTACATTAAGCTTTCCTTCTACTCTTGATGAGTCCTTCAGTCCCTGCCACTGAAAAACAGCCCCACAGCTGCTACCACCACACTTTACTTTTGGGAAGGTACTCTGCAGGTGATGAGCAGTGCCTGGTTTCATCTAAACATGATGATTGGAATTGAGATTGATCAGACCAGAGAATCTTGGTTCTCAGTGTGTTTTCATGTGTCTTCACTGAGGAGCGGATTAAGTCTTGCCACACTGCCATAAAGCTCAGATCGGGGGAGTTTTGCAGTGATGTTTGTCCTTCTGTAGATTGCTCCTATTTCCACATATGTTCATAGAGCTTAACTGGAGTGACCATCAGGTTCTTGGTCACCACTCTAGCCAAGGCCCTTCTCCATCAACTCTTAAGAAGAGTCCTGGTTGTTTCAAACTTCTTCCATTAAGGGTAATAGAAACTACATGCTTCTGTGAACCTTCAATGCAGCATAATTTTTTTTTTACTTTTTCCCAGATGTGTAGCATGATGCAATCCTGTCTCTGAGCTCTATAGGCAGTTCTTTTGACCTTAGGGCTTGATTTTTGCTCTGATATGAATTTTCAGCTGTTAGGCTAAGGAACATCTACAAGCAATCTGAATGCTCCTGAGCTAAATTTCAACTGTCCTAGATAAGGGTATGAATACTTATGCAATGGATTAATTAAGTTTTGAATAAATTAGCAAAGATGTTAAAAACATGTTTTTCTGCTTTGCAATTATGGTGTATGGAGTTTAGATTGATGTGGAGGGAAAAGAAGAAATTTAAAGCAGTTTAACATAAGAAAGCAACATATCAAAACATGAAAAAATGAAGGGGTATAAATACTTTCACAGGGCGTATAATGGGCAGTGGTTGAACTATAATCCAAAACAAACATCAAAATCAACACAAAAATGTGTCACTGAGCACAAAATGAAGCTTTTGCCATGGCCTTCCCAGTTAACCTAACTGGAATGGGGTGAACTGAAGAGAAGCACTACCAACATGTAGCTAGGAATCTGAAGGATTTGGAGAGATTCTTTGATCTCTTGTCAAGTGTTCTCCAAACTCATCAGACTCAGAGCTGTTCTCTTGAGAAAGCGACATTGCAATAATTGGGTGCCAATATTTGTGGCCAACGTGAACTAGAGAAAAACATTTATTTCATGAGATTTCCCCCCTTACTTTTTATTGTTTTACTTCAATGAAACTAATTTTTTAACTAATTGGAACTTCTAATGGATTTCCAGTGCTTACTTACAGCCACCATCTATTTTGTGAAACTCAACAATCTTGTTCTTCACATCAGAACTATATTCTTTGGTTTCACTCTTTGTGATGGATGATCAAGGGAATCTGGCCTTGTGTTCCTCAAATTTATAATCCTGTGGAACAGGAAGTCATGGCCTGAAAATTTTATGTTCTTAGTTACCCTGGTGTGCTAAAAAATGTAAATATAAATGGGAAATACTTCAGAAATATTTTACTCATAAGAGTCTCTAGGGGCGCCAATAATTGTGGCCAACATGCATTGAAGAAAAACATTTATTTCATAATGATATTTTCCCTCCTCTTTCAATTGTTGTACTTCTATTAAAGGTTCGAATTTTGTGAATTTTTGGAATGAAAGATCAAAAGGATAATGCAGATTTATTTTCCCAGCAACATTTGCTCATATTTACCAAGGGTGCCAATATTAATGGAGGGCATGGTATATGAATAGTTTTTTAAATAAATTAACATTCCAAACAAACAAAAAACAGCATCACTGATGCATCTGCTTGAACAAGCAACACTAAATATTAAATGTTGACAACACTAAATCTTTCTGTAGAGAACAGACCAGTTTCATATATCCACTTACATATTACCTGTCCAGCAAGTGACCCACAAGCTCCAGCTGCTCCACTGATAACCATCGTCTGCTGTCTTCCTGGAATCACATGACCCTTCTCTCTCACACCTAAAAGAGCAGTGAGACCAGGCATGCCCACCGCTCCTAGTACATACGACAGATGACCATCGACCATCTCTGGGTCAACCTGCAAAAATGAGTACAACACATATCCATACACACCTATTCACAATTTCGCAGACTATCAATCAAACTGGCCAAAATAAATGCCATACCTTTTGCAAAAGGCTGCCCTCCATCACATCGTATGTTTGCCAGGGCCAGTTGAAGGAGGTGACAGTAGTGCCCACAGACAACGCCTGATTCTTGCTGGCCTCCACTACACCAACTCCACCTCCATCCACACACTCCTCTAATCTCCATGGCAACAGGTAGTCAGCTCCAGTATCATCGTTCATGCGACAGCGCTACATTGAGTTTTGTGTTAATATTGTTTCATGGATGAGTGAATAAGTTAATGCCTGCTAATATATTGATTACAGCTTGAGTATTCACGAAGGAAATATTCACTAGGCTGGTAAAATATTGAGAATATTTCCCACATGACATAAAATGAAACACAAGTAAGGTCACCTCACCATGTAAGGATCAACTGAGAGGAAGGCTGTCCGGACTAACACTTGTCCTTCCTTCAGCTCGGAGGATTTCATAATCTCCTCCACACGGAAATTCTCTGGAACCGGATGACCATTTTTGCCTAATCATATACAGGGAAATAACATTAAGTGAAGTTCTGAAAAAAAAAAAAAAAACACGCAGCACATTAATAATGAACTAACGTTACATTACATTGTTAATGATTTGTAAACTAACAAATTTTCCCACATGGTTTACCTGGTCGAGAGCGCAACACAACTCTTTTTACATTTAACATTTTTACCTTGTTTTATTACTAAAAGAAGACTTGTATTGTCAAAACTTGCAACTTGTAGCTATAATGCAACTCTCAAAATCTTTCTCGCAGCGACAGCAGTTCCTGAAATAATCACGTGACAAGCAGGAGCTCGTCTGATTGGCTGCATGAGCGGTAAAGGACCGCTCACATGTGTTGTGATGATGGAAAATCAAACTCGCGAATCGGTTCTTTTGAACAGTTCGTTTCGAAGAACCGGTTCTTTTTTATTTATTACTGTGGCCCTGTACCAAATTTGAGATTTATACAGCTAAATGAATAACCACAAAACCAGTCTTAAGTAACACGGGTATATTTGTAGCAATAGCCAAAAATACATTGTGTGGATTTCTTTTATGCTAAAAATCATTAGGATATTAAGTAATGATGTTTCATGAAAATATTTTGTAAATTTCCTACCAAAAATTTTTTGATTAGTAATATGCATTGCTAAGATATTCATTTGGACAACTTTAAAGGCGATTTTCTCAATATTTAGTTTTTTTTTTTTTTTTTTTTTTGCACCTTCAGATTCTAGATTTTCTGAGGCAAATACTGTCCTATAAACCATACATCAATGGAAGGCTTATTATTCAGCTTTGAGATTTTGTACAAATCTCGATTTAAAAAATGTACCCTTATGACTGATTTTGTGGTCCAGGGTCACATTTGAAAATTTGGAATCAGAGAGTGTAAAAAAATCTAAATATTGAGAAAATCTTCTTTAAAGTTGTCCAAATGAAGTTCTTAGCAATGCATATTAGCTACTAATCCAAAAATAAGTTTTGATATATTTACGGCAGGAAATTGACAAAACATATTCATGTACAAGATCTTAATATCCTAATGATTTTTGACATAGAAGAAAAATCGATAATTTGGACCAACTGATGTATTATTGCTACAAATATACCCGTGCTACTCATGACTGGTTTTGTAGTCCAGGGTCACATGCACATTAATATTCAACAATAATACGCAGATTGAATATAATCCTGTTAGTTCCCATGTCTAAAGTCATTTAGAATCTAAATATAACTTGAATTTACATTAAACAACACTACAGTTCATTTTAATCTTTTGACAGACGTTTATGTATGTTTTAATAAAATGATCGATTCAATGAATCGACCTTGTTGACTCGAGAACCTCTCAGAGTGATTCAGTAAACGAATCGTCCAGAAGGTTCAATTGAATCAGAAACGGTTCACAAGAATGATTCGTTCACTAATCGGACATCGCGTGTGTGTTTACTTTGGACCCTAGTGCAAATCTTTACCAGGCGATTCCTCTACCTACTTTTTACAGTACTTATTTTTAAAAACACATTACATTAAGATTAGGAGTTCACACTGATTGAACTCGACGTTGTTTTTGTTTTTATATGTGGTCGTAAATCTATCACAACATTCACACAGGCAAAGGTGCCTCCTGTATTGAAGGTGCAAGAGAAAAATTACATCACTGTGCAATTTGCAGCGGGTGGCGCTCTTGTTACCAACGAGGAAGTGACGCTACAAGGCTTAAAGTTTTTTTCCCCTTTTTTTCTTGAAAGCAACGCGAAAAAGATCTGGATCGCTGGAGCTACGTCGCAGATGTTTTCAGAGGTAATGTAATGCGCAGTAACTGCCTTTCAAATAGATCCAGTCTGAATGTATTCCCACGCGTAAAACATAGATTTGCGATGAGTTTCTGCAGGACGTCGAAAGCAGAGCTTGTTCTGGTCTGGAGAATGAATTCGATTGGGTGGTTCCGTACTTTTGACAGAAACAATCAGATGCGCTTTTGTCAGTGTTACGAGTTGCGAACTGTTTCGTGTTAACACATTTTTGCACAAGCGCAGCAGCACGCGCTGCAAAAACACATGTAGGCAAACAGAAAGTGCTTTTCAGTTGCGTTGCAACAAAAATGTAACGATTTCTGCTCTCGTTTTCAGATGCAAACGTTTCCTTTAAATCAGTGACGGTGTCGGGAGAGTGTCAGTTCTGTACCTGCATTATGATGGATCATGTTACTGTTGTGCAACATTTGGTGGTGTTGCAACAACTGTGTCATATAAACTTGTGTCAGCCTCCCCCCTAAGCCATCACAACGAGTGCAGGCGTTTCACATCTCAGACAAAATTGGTTGTGTACTTGCATTTCGAGTTCTGGCTTGAAATCGTGCATGCATCGCAACTATTAAACAGGCATGCAGTCACGCGTCCATCTGCATTTTGTGATTAAGAATGCAGAAAGGCATATGCATGTAGTCTGAGAATTATATTTTACGCACCCGAATAGCATTCGAGGCATCAGATTGTTTATTGAGGCTGGTACACTCTACACATGCCATACCCTGTGAATGGCTGGCCGCATGTCTGGTGGCTTTGCACTTTATTTTAAGGCACAGCAGAGAGAGAGAAGGAGAGAGAGTACACTGACACTGACACGATGAGGCCTATGGGTGTCTCCTTACTCACGGCAGCACATGCTTGATCATGTCCGTGCTGCTGAACCCCTGCACGTAGGCTATGCACAAATGCTCCGAGTTCTAGGCGTGATTAGCGTTATACAGAGTCCAGAAGTTTTCTTATACTGTTAAAAAGGGAGTCTTTACAGCCGTTGCGTTCATCATAATCATGTTCATAGTGTTCCTTTTTGATATTGATAGCAATCGTATCAAAATGAGACTGAGAGTTCTGTTTTGGTGTACTGGGGAGTGGTAACGTCTGTAACCTATATTACCTCCAAATCTCTTTGATTGCAAAATAATATTCTTATATTTGTCTGCTACGTGTTAAAGTAGTTTTTAAATGCACAGATTATCCCTAACCTTAGCAGTGTTGGGGGTAAGGCATTAGAAGTAACCCGAGTTACGTAATCGGATTACTTTTTTCAAGTAACTAGTAAAGTGTTACTTTTTCCAATAAGTAACACACTGACAGCTCTCCTGTCTTGTGTTGTGAGATGCAGGCCAGAGGCACTTCCTTCACCCTGAGGTTGATTGATTTCACTTTTAGTGTGAAAGGACCTTTACCATTGCCAAAAATATAACTTTTGAATTTTCTGTTATTAAAAATAACTAAGCAAGTCTAGCCCAGGTGAGAGAAAATGTAACACAAAATTAGCATAAGGCATTACTTTCCATAAAATGTAACTAAGTAGCGCAATTAGTTACTTTTTTATGGAGTAACGAAATATTGTAATGCATTACTTTTAAAAGTAACTTTCCCCAACACTGAAACTTGGTGTCAAGTACAAACTAGTAATTGGGAGTAGTTACGCGTTAATTTGTTGAGGTGGTCAAAATCATGTCATACCCCAGAATTTGTATTAATTTGAAACGGTATAATAAAAGATTCACAAAACCGTGAACCCTTTACACATTTCCAAGGTTTTCAGAAGTGGAAGTTGTTATAGTTCGGCAAACTTCTGCAGTGTGAACAGAAACTATAACAAATATAATTTTTGATATTTAAAAGAAGAATCTGTGATGATGATGAGTAAAAAAAGAGAAAAAAAAGTCAAATTTGCCATTGCTTTCTTAGCTGTTAGGAGCACTTATGTAACAGCAACTAGGTTTTCTGTAATTTAATGCTAAAATACACTACCAGTCAAATGTTTTTTTTAAAGAACTTTTTAAGTAAATAAGTATTACTTTCAAAAATGTCTTTCCCCAATTAAAATAAAAATGTATTCATCAAAGAATCAACAAAGAATGTTTTAAATATCGATAATATTAATAATATTAAAAATGTTTCTTGAACAGCATATCAGCATATTAGAATGATTTTTGAAGGATCATGTGACACTGAAGACTGGAGTAATGATGTCGAAAATTTAGCTTTGATCACAGGAATAAATTACATTTTAAAATATATTCAAATAGAAAACAGTAAAATATTTCACAATTTTTCTGCTTTTACTGTATTTTGGATTAAGTAAATGCAGAGTTGGAGTGTGGCAGAAAATTCTTTAAAAAGACATTACAAATCTTACTGTACTTACACTAATGTTTGACTAGGCCCAGTGAAAAAGAAAATAGAAAAAACTTTGTGTCATCATCAAAAGGGTTCTTTGAGTTAACTATAACTAAAAGATTGTACTTGCATGTATGATGTTTGTTAGTCACTCTGTCTGACATGTGTGGGAAATAGGTCTATACATTGTGCAAAATGGGACAATCATTGTATCCAGAAGAAATGTACTGGATAGTGTTACAACCCTCCCCATTTGCTCAGATATGATATTTCTAGTTTTCTAGTCATGCATGTGCAGATTTGTTAAACTCAACCTGCTGATTACGACAGTAATAGTGATATCATTTAACATGATGACAAATACAGACATACCTTCTCAATATTGTATCTTATATCCTTATAGTATTTTTACATCACATGTTATATCAGGTGGGTGGTGGTCATAGTGAGTTCACCTCTGTAGCTCATTTCTTATTGGTTCAACTGTTGTGTGTTACAACACACCACATGTTACAACACTCCCTGGTCTCCCCAATTCAAACAACTATGCAGTTTGGCCTTTTTGTTATGATTAACCCTCATAAATATCTCTAATTTGATGCTTTTCCAGTAGTTTCAAATACATGTCTTGTCTTTTTGCTAATATTGAAATTCATTCCCTCGATTCAGGTATGGATGGGGATGTTTGGCACAAGCCATGCTCTTAAGAACGTTTCCCAGTGACGGAATTTCCCGCATGGCCTGTGCATTTGCTGTAATTTACAGCGCCCCGCATGGAAGGGGAAAAGCCTTATATGGTAGCGGAAGTGGGTGTGGCCAGCGGGACAGTAGGGGATCACAAGACTTCAGCTGAAAGAGAATGTGTTGTTCCATACTTCATGTACGAGTGAACTACTGTGTTTGGGCGTTTTGATTCGCATGTGCGTGCAATAGTAACGAAATCGCGTGCAATTGTTTTGAAAAACGCCTCGCCATTTTGTCAAAAGAAGCCCTCCATTTCCATTTCTCGGTGCTTTCGTTTGCACAAGGATCTACCTCTTGACTTGAATATTACTGGAGTGAGGTCAGCATTGCATGACTCAATCGTGGATAAGCATGCAGTCATTTCTCTACTGTTGCATTGGACCTTGCAGTTGTTCTTAGGGCGACCTGAAAAACAAACGCTGAAAATAACAAGTACGGTAAGGATTGTCTTTTAAAACGCATTGTATTTAATGTTTAAAGCTGTTTAGCTTTACATCACGCAGTAGATACAATTATCAAGTTGTAATATGAATATGAATCGCATTCAATGCGCTACGTGTGTCTTTAAAGCTGAAAACATGAACTAACTTGCGCACGAATTACATTCGCCAGAGTTGACAACTAGGAAGAGACAGGAGGGGGGCTTGTCATTTACCACTTTTATTATTTTGCTGCTCAAGCATGCTTCATAGGGTGTATTGTTGTCTCACTTTGTTGCAGTGTGACACGGAATTAGTGACTGGATAATCCCTTTTCTGCAACAAAGGACTTCTGGTAAATAGCGCTGAGCTGGCTTCACTAGGAAGGGGGGGTCCAGGAAGGGCACCCTGTCTGTGTCTCAAAACCTATTGAGCTGTTTACCCAGACAGCTTTTTGAGGGGCTTGCATGCGCTTTTCGAACGTTCGGACGCAACGCGAGCGACCTGCGTCGCGGCGCGCGATGCGCGTTGCGTTTATAAAACAGCGTGTTTTAATTAAAGAGATAATAGGACTCGCGCAAAATAACAGCTCTGTCATCATTTATTCACACTCATGTTCCAAACCAGAATAACAAAACAATATGTTAGACAGTTTCAGTCCCTATTCACTTTTTTGCGCATATTTTTCCACAAATTGAAAGTGAACGGCTGTCATTGTGCATAACATCTCCCTTTCCACGGAACTATTACAGTCATACAGGTTTGGAACAAAATGAGGGTGAGTAAATAATGACAGCGGTTTAATTCCTAGGTGAACTATTTCTTTAAAAGTAGATAAACTCTTTAATAGTAGATGTGTCTACGCCCCCTAAAATGCTGTCTACAACTAATGTTACGTTACTCTCTCTCTCTGAGGGGAATTCTCGCTCATGCCTCAGCACTCAAGTCTCTTCTGCATTCGTGCGCGGTTTAAATTAAGATCTAGGTAGGATTAGGTAACCGTGCTTGACGTTACAAGCTTATTAAACGCGTTCTCTTGTCAGCTGTTAAAACTGGCTTGTGCAACCGTGCGTTGCTGCTGTGTCCTATATTGTTTTGCTAATGTAATGACATTCATGTGCGTCCAGTGCTCGCAGTTTTCAGCAGAACGCCATGCGTTGGGTTACTCGAATAAAACATGTAAGTTAATGCACTGAAATGTGCTAACGTTAGGTAAACTTGCCTGCAGTGTGGTCCTAACTGGACGTTGGTTTGCTTTATGCAATTGTTGTTTACATCCTCGCGCTGGGTGTTTCTCAATGCGTTGCGTCGCGTCGCGTCAGCCCTGAAAATACTGCAGATTTAAATGGCTGCTTTGAGTACGCAGTATTTATACACATTTGTGTATAATGTATGATTTGACCAAATGCAACTGAAGGAATGTTAATTTTAAAACATTGCTCTGTAGAACGCTGTTATTCTCAACAGTAATTGTGTGTACTTAAGTTGGTCAGTGTGCATTTCTTTTTAGTCACACTCAAAAATACTTTGTAACTTCCCATAGTTTTATTTGCAATTTTTAACTTAGCCCAGGGAATGGACAGTCTTTTGAAATTTTTTTTTTAAGTTGTTTTAATAAAAATACCTGGTGTAAAAACAGGTGATATGTATTTCTATTAATGTAATTTAACTGGTGATAAGCTATAAGCAATGTATAAGTGATAAGAGCCGTATGCATTAGAAGGATTCAGGTGCACAATATTTAGATTTTAGTGCTATTTTATGCTAAGCATGGAGAACGTTTGCATTGGTCGGTGTAATGAAGCAAAAGCCATGTGAGATGTGGTTTTAGCACAGGTAATCAGTGTTGGTAAAAGCAGAGACACTAATGTACATTAAATAATTAAAGGAGTGTAAAAAAATTCTTATTGAATATAGATCACAAAAGAAATATGGTACAGTGATTTGTCCTTATTTGTGTAGTTTGTAATTTGCTTGCAGGAAGATTTACAGTTGAAGACAAAACTTGCAGAATCTGCCAAATGTTAATTATTTTACCAAAATAAGAGGGATCATGTAAAATGCATGTTATTTTTTTATTTAGTAGTGACCTGAATAAGATATTTCACATAAAAGACATTTACATATAGTCCACAAGAGAAAATAATAGTTAAATAAAAAAAATGCCCCAGTTTAAAAGTTAACATACACTTGATTCTTAATACTGTGTTGTTACCTGAATGATCCACAGCTGTATGTTTTTTTTTTTTTTTGTTTTTTTTTTAGTGATAGTTGTTCTTGAGTCCCTTGTTTGTCTTGAACAGTTAAACTGCCTACTATTTGTCAGAAAAATCCTTCAGGTCCCACAAATTCTTTTTTTTTTTTTTCAGCATTTTTGTGTGTTTGAACCCTTTTCAACAATGACTGTATGATTTTGAGATCCATCTTTTCACACTGAGAACAACCAAGGGACTATTACAACTATTACAAAAGGTTCAAACGCTCACTGATGCTTCAGAAGGAAACACAATGCATTAATAGCTGGGGGTGTAAACTTTTTAGCAGAATGAAGATGTCAATTTTTCTTATTTTGCTTGAATTTTATATATTTTTTTTCATTTAGTACTTCCATTCAGAAGCTACAGAAGATACTTACATGTTTCCCAGAAGACAAAATAAGTAAAAATTACCCCGATCTTCAAATTCTTCTGTAATAGTTGCATATGAGTCCCTCAGTTGTCCTCAGTGTGAAAAATAGATCTCAAAATCATAGTCATTGTTGGAAAGGGTTCAAATGTGGGTCATTCAAGTGTATGTAAATGTTTGAACGGGGCCATTTTTCTTGTGATCCCATTCAACTATTACTTTCTCTTTTATGTGAAAATATCTTATTCAGATTGGTACTAAATAAAAAAATATGCATTTTGTATAATCCCTCTTATTTTGGTCAAATAATTAACATTTTGCAGATTCTGAAAGGTGCACCTAAACTTCTGACTTCAACTGTATATTAACAAATAGTGCTCTCATGAATTTGAAATATGCATGCGTTTGGGGGTATTTATTTCATTATTCTTTGGTTTGCTACATGTGCACATACTCAAAACAGCATGCAAGCGCTTCATAATTTATGAGAGGAGCGTATAGCAGGTTAATGATAGACTTTGATTTTGATTTTAATATTTGCATGCTAATGTGAATTATGGGGGGAATTACCTTAAAACTTCATCATTGTGAAACTAAGCTTGTACATTTTCACACTCTTTGTGGGAATATGTGTGCAACTGTATATCTCTCCTCATTTTACTCACTTTCACTGTTGCCCTCTCCGCACAGAGTCTAGAAACAATTGTTTGCGGTAGCGTGCACATTTTCCCCCTATTCACACTTTGCATTCTCACATATGTGTCATCTTGGTTTGTTGGTTGCTAAGATTAGTCTGCTACTTTCTGAACAAATTACCTGCAGTTTGTTCGACATTGTTTCATGATGTGCACTCAACTGCTAATGCCACAGCTCCCTTAACAATCCACCTTTCCCTTTCAAACTCTTTTCTCTAGTGCCCCATTCATGAAATTGCTGAAACAGCTTTTTCAGTGAACCCCCACTAAGCCTAAAGTACTGACTCCGGAGGCTAACCATAATGTTTGTGACCACTTTCTTCTCAGGTTGTCTCCAATGAATGAGCAACAAGTTAACCTAAAGACTTCTCAACCCAGCTTGACATCCCGGGAGCAGAAGAGTTGTCAGTGAAGAACAAAGCAAATGGACATGTTTGAGCTACAGCGTTCTGAAACGGCTATTTCTGAACACGAGATGCTGCAGTTTTTTCTTTTAAAGCTTACCTGCATTCCTACCATGTTGAGTAGGTTTGGATGACCATTAATTGTCAATAAACCAATCAAAGGAATCTTGATACTCTAATACTCCTAATTAAACTAGAGCAAGCTTTGTGTGGTTTTGGGGATTTGAACTTTTGTCTCCTTAACCTCCCACTCCACCTCTCCCCAGAATTGATATTCATGAAAGTCATGAGTTTGCAACCTCAACAGAAAACAAACGCAAAGAGAACAGGCAAGCGCATCACTTTCTTTAACGATCAGGGTGTGGCGATGAAAGAGGCCTCTCAGCATACAGAGGCCTACTATGGCATTGGGGTCCCTCCTTCAGGCCCAGGACATAATGACAGTGGAGGTGTGGAAAGCTTGAATGCAGAGGCACAACATACGTACCTCAATTCTGTCATATTCAGTCCTGAGAAGGGCGATCAAAGCCGAGGGCACTACCAACAGATCATGCCCATGAAGTGGCCACATCAGGATCCACCTTTGCAGCCCCAACAGCGACCAAACAGTTGGTCACAAGGCATGACCGCTTGGTCCCAGAACTTAGGTCCATACCTGGGGGCTCAGACTGCTTTTGCAAAGCAGATGCATGAGGGCATGTCAGTACAACCTCAGCAGCAGCAACCTGAGCCGCCGACTATTAGGGCAACTGAAAAACAAGGGACTAATATAAGTGGAGAACCCTTTAGGGATAATACCAAACCTGGCCGGGGTATGGACTGGGAACAGCAGCAAGCCTTTCAGCAAACACAAAAGCCTGGAATGTTAAATCCGCAGCAGCACCACGGACAGTCCACCACTGGGAGTTCGGTGCTGCAACCCTTTCAGTTAGCCTTTGGACAGCCCAAGCAGAACTTGGTAGCGGGTTACTATCAGGTAGTTCAGGGCAATCGGACCTTGCCGAATTTAAATTACAGTGCGCAGACAAATTCCCAACATCAGCTTCAGCAGCTGCAGCAACAGGAGCAGCAGCAAAAGCTGCAGCGACAAATAATGTTCCAACAACGGCAGCTGGAACAGCAGATACGACAACAGGTGCAGCAGCAACAGGTACTTCAGCGTCAAAAACAGATACCACAGCAATTAAAACACACTCAGCATCCACCACAACAACATATGCAACAGATTCAGTCACAACAAGACTTGGTGCAGCAGCAACTAAAATCTGAGCAACCACTTCAGAACCAGCATCTATTGGAAAATTACTCTGATGGCCAGCAGCCACACGCTTCTTCACTTGATCAGCATCACGCTTCATTACCTGGACAGTCCCAAGAGACAACTGATCCAACACAGACTCAAGACTCTGTTCCTCATCCTTCCACAAATGTTCCTCAGCAATCTGTCGAGACCCAACAACCTGGGCCCCGGAGATCACGTCGGCTTTCAAAAGAGGGTGAGGGCCCTGCTTCGGATAATCCATTCGTCATGCCGACTGATCTGCACACACAAGGTTCTCAGAATGGCGCTTCTGAGACCAATGCGGTGCAAGACATCCGGGCTGCTCCGACAGGTGTAATCCAGAGCACACGACGTAAAAGGAGGGTGTCGCAAGAGGTCAACTTGGAAACATTGGCTCAGAAGGCTTCGGAAAGGGAATCTCTTCCCTCACGGAATGTCAAGGTGAGATCTTTTATGTGTTTGAGTCAAATATGTTGGAGAAATTAAAGGGGTCATGACATGGTTTTTATTTGTAATATTTTAAAATGTTCCTTGAGGTTTACTTATGTTAAAGGGATAGTTCGAGCATTTAAGACATGAAGTTGTATGCAATCCTTATCAGCACTATAGTGTATACACACTGACCCACACTGCGTTCACCTCCCTGGTCAGAGTTCTGGCCGCTGGAAGTTTTTCAAGAAAGTAGTCACGGTTAGTTTCCGGGGCCTCAAAACTGTGCGTTTTTACGTGAAAAAAATATATGCGTTTCAAAGCTTGATTAATTTACATCACAAAAAACACTCCTGACAAAAATCATACCTCAGTTTTAATCGGCACTATATTCTTTCCGTTTCCATCAATCCACGCTGCTGTCAGTTCGCACGTTCCGATCAGCTGTTCCATTACACACTCGAATGACAACGACGTAAAAAGTAGAAAATTAACAATGGTGCGAACTTGTAAATTCCCAGGTTGTGACCACAAGAATGTGCAGGGATCGCCGTTCAGATTCCATCGTTTTCCTGTTTCGGATATAGTTATGAGACAGCTTTGGCTGGTTGCCATCGGCTACTCTGCGGGAGCTAAAATATCCAGTATCAAGGATTTTCGTGTGTGCAGTGCTCACTTCAGCGAAGACGATTACATCCCCAACCAAGGAGGAAAAATAAAAAAACGGATTTTAAAGAGTTCTGCTGTACCAGTACCACGGGTAAGCTCTATTTACTAACTTTATGTCGCATACGACAGGTTTATTTTGAAGCTAACGTCGGTTTTTAGGCTAACGTTACACTGAGAATATTCTAACCGGGGCAGTGATAGCATCGACAATAATCGACTGTCTATGTGGTGAGAAAATCGGCAAATGTCATAACTAATGAATTTAATTGAATCTATATAACACAACAAAATATGATGCTTTGCTATATTTGTTATTGTCTGTAACTATGCGGAACGTGTGTCGGTTTCATCGTAGACAGTAGCTCACGAGGACTGGAGATCCCATGTCTAAACTGTACAGTAAACAATCTGATGTTTAGACTCCTGTGGAAATCACGTGAAACGAGGTCTAATATAAAAATAAATATATCGTCTGTTCCGTCTGACATTGTGCTAAAATTGGTTTCATCATCAGAAGTTTCGTAGTCAGACATGTTGTCAGCGAGTCGCGCTATCAACAGCTGATCGGAACGTGCGAACTGACAGCAGCGCGGATTGAAACGGAAAGAATATAGTGCCGATTAAAACTGAGGTATGATTTTTGTCAGGAGTGTTTTTTGTGATGTAAATTAATCAAGCTTTGAAACGCATATATTTTTTTCACGTAAAAACGCACAGTTTTGAGGCCCCGGAAACTAACCGTTACTACTTTCTTGAAAAACTTCCAGCGGCCAGAACTCTGACCAGGGAGGTGAACGCAGTGTGGGTCAGTGTGTATACACTATAGTGCTGATAAGGATTGCATACAACTTCATGTCTTAAATGCTCGAACTATCCCTTTAATAAAGTTTTTTGCTCAAAAAAAAAAAAAAAAAAAAAAAAAAAAAACGTGGAAAAATTATTATTTTCAACCCTTATGCTGACCCTATGTCTAAAACAACTTGTTTCAAAGTCCCATAAAATCAAAATTGAAGTTTTTTGGCTTTTAGTATGAATATGTTAGCCTTAAGGTTATCTTTAAGCTGTGTGCTCCAAAACAATGACAAAATTCTCATTTGAAGGTTATAAGCATTCAAAACTTAGTCTCTAACTTTTTATGATTTTGATGACATCACCCTGCACTTCATCAAACTTTCTGTCCAGTCAGATGCACTCTAGAATCTGAAGCGTCCTGCCCCCTGCACTATAAATACACGCTGAACCTGCGGCTTAAACCGGTTGCTTGTTCACAGAATTAGTATTTACTGTATGGTGAATGGCACTATATAGGAAATAGGGAATGATTCAGACAAATATGCAAATATGCTTTCAATTAGGGCGAAAGAAGTCTGATTTTGCACTGTTCGCGCCACACAGAGTGAATCATATACGCGAGTTGGCATGGACCATGAAACATATCGGACCCATTTGAATTCTACATAGAATGGTATATTTTATAGTTATATGGATGAGATTGTGGCTGTTATAAGCTGTCAAATATGACTTAATTGAGCTCAACAGCTCTGGCCCAAGCTGCGATATAAGCAAAATGCTATTGACTATTTAAAAAAGGGAGTGGGACTGATTGATATGTCCCACTCAAATGACTTCAACACATAGAATAATGCTGTGTGTTTCAAAACACTTCAGTGGATCTTTAAATTGCATATCCTTTAGGGCAGAGGTTCTCAACTCTGGCCCTCGAGGTCCGCTTTCCTGCAGAGTTTACCTCTAAACTTGATCAAACTCACCTGCCTGTAACTTTCTTGTAATGATGAAGCGCTTGATTAGCTTGTTCAGGTGTGTTTGATTAGGGTTAGAGCTAAACTCTGCAGGAAAATGGACCTCGAGGGCCAGAGTTGAGAACTCCTGCTTTAGGGCATGACAGGAATCAGCCACTGTTATAATTGGCTAACGTCATTGCATAGGAAACCGTATTTACACCCCCTCGCTATTGCATGTGAGTGTTTTGACAACATCATAAACAAATGGTAATTTCCAGACAAAGCGTTATAAAACCATTTACTTACAGTTTGGGATGCAGCTGCAGTCAGATCTAGTACCGCTTCATCTTTTCTGAAATATTTCTTTGTGAACTCTTCCTGACACTGTACCTCATTTACAAAACAAAATGCTCCGATCAATCCTCGATCGACACGATCCGGGATGCCATTAAAAATAAACGATCCACTTGTTCCTTACACTGGGATCCTGATATATGTACAAAGATGCGAACAACCTGTTTAAACCAAACAAGCCAAAGTGAACCTTCTTTAACTCCATTTGTCCAATTGACGACAGATTCAAGCACGTGGACTGTCAGAAAGCGAACACATCTGTATACTGTATCCAGTCTAGAAAAGGTAGCAGCAGCTATTGTAATTTCTATTTACTTTTGACTACCCAGTGGCCAGGGCCTATGGTGAGCGGAATGACTGTTCGTCGATGCCTTGCTCTGGAGGCAGTGTTTATGCAATTGTTTGTGTCTGGGTGACATCACCTTGCACCTCAGATCCAAACGAGTCGTTTGTGAAGCTTGATTAAATAAATGCTTCGTTTATAATGAAGAGGATGTTTTAAGCTATAAATCTTGCAGGGTGTTTTAATGGTACAAAGATCAAGGTAAATTTGATTTCAGATGTCATGACCCCTTTAAAATACGTTTCAAGCAAGCAATTACGGTTTTGCCAATTCATGATGTAGTTAAAATGAAAAGTTGGCCTGTGACTTAAGGATAACAAATTACCCTGAGCCAAGGGAAGTTGATGTCACTATCTCCTTAACACTGTAGAGTGAGGATGCACTACTTGTTTCAAATGCATACAGGTTCTGCAGGTTTCTCAATTGATAGGGGAGTGTAAAGTTGGTACAGGCACTTACTGTTGCTATTAGGTCACATGGTCGCTTGAGCCAAACAAAGGCTTTTCCACACCACTATCTTCTCATACAAATACCAGCAAGTGCACCCCACCCTCAGCCCACTGGCCCTCTTGAGGATGTCTGAACATTGATGTTCATAAAGACCTGCTTTTCTTTTTGTTGTAACTCATAAGCACAGCTACTTTTGCAGCGTCACTGAGTCTTTTCTTTTTTTGGAATGGAAGATTGTTAAGAGACTTCGTCCTATTGCAGTAGATGTTGCATATAGGGACTAGTGTTAATTGCTCAGTTTGTTCATTTTTTACCATGCACAGAGAATTAGTGCAATCAAATTTAACGAGGGAATCGAAGTGTTTCTGGGCCGCGCTATTGAGTTCACTCTGCTTTTTCTTGTTGCATAAACTTCCTTTGAAAAGAACAGCAGCGCTCCTATAAGACTCCCTACAGATGATAACAAAGAAAGGGTGTGTGTACATATATCGTTGATCTGTGGGCAGATAATGCACAAAACACAAAGAACAGTCCAGTAAAAAGCAAATCTTAGATCAGCTGATTCCAGCTCCTCGAAACAAGTAGGTGCATAAGTCAGTAAGGCTTTTTTTGGTCTCATGGTGATGACGGATGTCACTTTATGCCTCTAAACCTCTCTAACTCTAAATGCAGGCTGAAAAGCAGCTCTTGCTCAAGGGTGAGTGAGCTGCAAGGGCCTCATGTACTAAGCTGAATACCTCAGCGGTGCCAGCAAGGCCGGGGTTCAGATAAGACAGGCCACATCCTTAGGGATTTCTAGATTTTCACGCAACTTCCAGTTAGAAACCCGGTTGTAGTGACGCATATTGCGTTGTCTGTTTCCAAAACATGCCAATGAAGTTTCAGTAGTTGTATTTTCTCATGCCTTCTCATGCCTTAGTTAGCAATGAGGAGAAACAGGAATTGTTCTCACAATAAGGGAAACATGGGTTTGGTGCACCACCCAGAATGCTTTTTTTCTGACTCAAACATCATTGTGAGTGTTTTTTTTTTTTTTTTTTTAAAGAGGTTTCGAAATTTGCAGTCATTGTGAAATAGCTAAGAGTGCCACTTTTGTATGCTTCTTTATAAGTTCCTGTTTTGTGGAGAAGTTTAGATGCAGTTCAGTAAACCTAACATAGGAACCCATTTTCTAATCATTAACACACCCACAGGTGAGTCTGGTTATATTGAGATATTGTCCTGTGCTGTCATGCAAAGATCTATACATCCTCTGCTGCCAGTCTGCAGGAGCAAAAATGAGGTCGCAGTTGATTCATTAAGATGTTTTTGAAAATAGTCTTGAGCTAACCTCATTTCCTGTACTAATATATCTTATCAGCTCTTAAGCACTCTCTCATTTCGTTCATGCATATCAATTATGTCTATAGAGCGGAGGAAGGATGCTGAGATTTAGGACTTTTGTTTAACCATTAATTTGACTGTGTTAATCATGTGTGTTGTCAGCAAGAGCCACACAGGCCCTGGAGCCCCCCTGTTGCCCCGACGGGTCCAGGTCGAGGGGCAGCTGAAGTGGATCAAGTGAGTGCCAAGCGGCCCAGGGATGACAGCCTCATGCCACTGGTCATTCCAGTCTCTGTGCCAGTGAGACAAACTGATTCCTCGTCCCCCGATCACGATCAAGCTTCGCTCTCAGCTAGTTGGCCTTCACGGCCTTTGGGTACCCATGACATGAGCTTCTCCGATTATAAGACTTCTGTGATTGTCACACGACGGCGTTCACTGAGGAACTCTCTGTCTGAGAGTTCGGGCCAGGTGAGTTCACAAAACATTAACATTAATATATCTCTCTTTTTGCCTATTTATCTATTCCATCCCCCTCTGTTAAACCCTGGATTAAAATTCCCTAATAAACCGCAAATTTCTGCCGACCCCCATGTCCATTTTCTGCACCCTAATCCAACCTTCCCCCACCACATTTCACTACCAGATTTATCAGATCTGGCAAGACTCACCAAGATCATCCAGATTGCATATGGTGTATGTAGGAGTGTGCGATAATGACAAAAAATGATACTCCAATATTTTCGTAGAATTTTGTCGATAACAATAATTAGACAATATCATCAATACGATAAGTGTGTTATTGTGCTGGTACTTAGGACAGCTGTGGACAACTGACTCCCAAATCTTTTGATATTCTTCATATTCTGTGCAGTGGTTTGTTTGCAAATGAGTTTAAATACCTTTTATGGACATTTTCAATGTTTTTTCTAGCATAATTAAACTCGTAGTCTTTTGTCTATAATTCTTAAATTGAATCAATAAATTCAAATTGAGACACTTTAGGACTGTTACCAATTAAATGAAATCAGTATGAACAAAATTCATGTATGCAATGCAGAGTTGGGACAGAATCTGCATCGAAATTGGCGTTTAAATGCATTCACACACATTAACCTGCAATTGCTAATGCACAATTAATGTTTTTTATGTTAAAAGTTTTGATATTACCTTAGATGGTATATATCGCACACCCAGTTGAAGTTTACATACACCTTGCAGAATCTGCAAAATGTTAATTATTTTACCAAAATTAAGAGGGATCATACAAAATGCATGCTATTTTTTTTATTTAGTACTGACTTGAATAAGATATTTCACAGACATTTACATATACTTCACCAGAGAAAATAATAGTTGAATTAAAAAAATTCCTATATATTGTTTTTAATAGATTTTTTTTATAAAGTTCCTGCTCGCTGTTCTTCAGAAAAATCCTTCAGGTCCCACAAATTCTTTGGTTTTTCAGCATTATGTAATTGAACCCTTTCCAGCAATGAATGTATAAATTTGAGATCCATCTTTTCACACTGAGGACAACTGACGGACTCATATGCAACTATTACAGAAGCGCACTGATGCTTCAGAAGGAAAAAGCATTAAGGGCCGGGCAGTGAAAACGTTTTGAATTTGAAGATCAGGGTAAATTTAACTCACTTCTGATGGGCAGTACTAAATGGAAAACCCCCCGGATATTTAGGCAAAATAGGGAAAATGTGCACATTCTGGTCAAAAGTTTTCACCCCCCCAAGCTCTTAATGCATTGTGTTTCATTCTGAAGCATCAGTGAGTTTTAACCTTCTGTAATAGTTGCATATGAGTCCCTCAGTTGTCCTCAGTGTGAAAAGATGGATCTCAAAATCATACAGTCTTTGTTGGAAACGGATCAAATACACCACAATGCTGAATAAGAATGCAATGCAAGAATAGCGGGCAGTTTAGCTGTTTACGACAAACAAGGGACTCATGAACATCTATCACTATCAAAAAAAACTGCTGTGAATCATTCGGGTAACAACACAGTGTATGTAAATTTTTGAATACTAAATAAAATATAACATGCACTTTCTATAATCCCTCTTATTTTGATAAAATCATTTTGCAGATTCTAGATTCTGCACTAATTGGCTTGCTAACATCTAATCTCTTTTACAGAATGGTGGAGCAGAGAGCGGAAGCGAAGCTGACGGCAAAAAAGCCAAACGACGGCCTCGCCCAGAGCCGCTCTTTATCCCCCCACCCAAACTTGGAACTTTCATTGCCCCACCAGTCTACTCCACTATCACACCTTACCAGAGTCACTTACGTTCACCTGTCCGATTGGTCGACAACCCCCTCAACATGCCACCTTACACTCCCCCGCCCATCCTCAGCCCAGTTCGAGAGGGTTCGGGTCTTTACTTTTCCACCTTCCTGTCGGCCGCCGCCGCGGCAGCAGCGAACAATCAGGGGCTGCCCCCACCTGCCACACCCAAATCTGCCACCCGCAGCCTCTTGCGCTCCAGTGAGTCCTTTTTACTATCTCTACAAAGTGTGAAATTTAAGTACAACTTAAAACCTAAACATAAGTACTGTTCCAAAACCTAGTAGAGTATGTTAATTTTGTTTCCTAATGCATGCTAGGGCTGCCTAACTAGCAAAGGAGACATGCTATGCTGCCTTAGAATTTGGTACCCAAAATATTAAGGAAAATGAAGTAGAGTGAGCTGCCCAGTGTTTGTAGCAGGTTAAAAAGTACTGTAAGTTGGCATTTCATTAGGTGTTGTCTTAGTATGCCCAAGATATAAATATCCTAACAAGCCAGGATATATGTAATTAGACATAATTGATGTGCGTATCATAAATAGGAGCACGTATAATAAGAAACACTGTTTACTTTGCATCTAAGCACAGTCTTTTTGTTTGTATATGTCCAGACAGCAGTGATATAACCCCTCCAGTTCTCTCTGCTATGAGTGAGGCTACGCCTGTCAGCATTGAGCCGTAAGTACATAAGCTAGTCAAATAACACCCCCACACATTATGCTTCACAAATTTCTTTAATTAGCTTACGCATCTGGCCAATTACTTGGTTAAATTTGCCTTTTTTATTAGGCTAGTTGCTTACTAGATTTCATTCAGCTGACTGAAAGTCAGTTGTCTAAATAGCTGATTGTTTAGTCACATTTTATGGAAAATATTAGACACTACTAATAGAGTAGATCACAAATCACTTGTTTTTTGTACAGAGCTGCAGCTTTGCACAGCATAAACGTTGAAGGTGTGAAAGAAAGATATGCTGCTGCTTCATTGACACGCTGAGTATAAGTTGTAAACCGTAGACTGCAGTTGCAAAACTCATGGTCATAGCATGTTGTGTTTTTGTATGTTAATGGTTGAGCTGGTTGGGGAGCTGTTATGTCTTGCACAAATCGGTCTGTTAGTGTGTTTAAGAGAAATCTTGGATTATACATTTGAGGTATTTCAGAGCTATTTTTTTTAAGAACACAGTAGGTGGGGGATGGTGGCCGAACAGCGGGAATTATGGGATATCTTCTGTGACTGGTACCAGCTGGTTTATCTAATGGTCAGAACAGTGTTTGGTTGAAATTCTTTCTGTCTTACATACACAGACACGCTCTCTGTGAATGGCTACAGATCCCTTCATTTTGGATTTGGCCAGTGCACCACGAAAGCACATCCTGGAACAAAATAATAAAACACAATCTGTCTTGCCTTATCCCCAGACCTTGGCAGTCAGATACTGGAACATTTGGCTTTCAAAAACATGGGGTGTTAATTTTATGCAAATACCCATGGTCAAAATCTACTCTCATGAATGCTTGAGTTCTCGCCAAAAAAGCTGACAATGAGATGAGCAACGGAATTAATTCAAACGGCAGTCTGAAACAACTTTAATATTCCTTAAAGGGATAGTTTACCCAAAAAATGAAAACTACCCCATGATTTACTCACCCCCAAGCCATTCTATATGTATATGGCTTTCTTCTTTTAGACAAATAAATTTTGAGTTATATGTAAAAATGTTCTGGGTCTTTCAAGCTTTATAATGGCAGTGAATAGGTGTTGAGATTTTGAAGTTGAATAAAGTGCATCCATCCATCATAAAAAGTACTCCGCACGGCTTCTAGGGGTTTAGGAAGTTCACTTCCAGAACAAAAATTTACAGATGATGTACTCACCCCCTTGTCATTTAAAATGTTCATGTCTTTCTTTCTTCAGTCTTAAAGAAATGTTTTTTGAGGAAAACATTTCAGGATTTCTCTCCATATAGTGAACTTCTATGGTGCCCGTGAGTTTGAACTTCCAAAATGCAGCTTCAACAGGCTCTAAACCAGGGGTGCCCAACCCTGTTCCTGGAGATCTAAGGTGCGTTCCGATCGACAGGGTCCCTACGCAGTGTTCACTGCTCCCTACTCCCTTAGCACTGTATATTCGTTGAAGTGGACTTCGCTGACAATAATCGCTCATTTGGAATGCCCTGAAACGTCATCAAAGCAATTCAACGGCAGGTCACGCAGATTATGATTTAACATAAATAAATATTGTAATTTATTTTACTTTAAAATTTAAATACATATAAAATACATATAAACGCATGTATCTAAAAAATATAGTCCAAATGTATATGTTTAGACCGTTAACAGATTAACAGATTTTTGTGGTTTTATCTCACGCACTTTATTCCCCACACACAGCCTATATTTAACTATCCTGTGGTAACATTAAATAAAACAAGACAGAGCTTCACCCTGCCAGTTTTACTTTCATTCATAAAATACAATATGCAAATGTAACATGAATCGCCATAACCATTCATAAACACTCTAATTTGTATAATAATAACAACATTTATTGCAACCGCTCCATTTCAGAGCCTTTAAATAAACTTCAACGGCTCTTCTCCATCATTACTTCGAACTGGTGACGCGGTGCGCAATGACAGTTGGGTAATTTATCCCCTCCACTTCCTGTGAAGTGAAGAACCGATGTTCCCTTATTCCCTATGCCGTTCGCAGTGCCCTTCGAACTGAACATGTTCGCTCCCTTTGATTTGGAATCTCACTTAAGATGGCGGAATACCCTGTGAAGTCCACTTCGCAGTCCACTTACGGTCGAATGGAACGCACCTCTACTATCCTGCAGAGTTCAGCTCCAAACCTGAAGAAACACACCTGAACCAGCTAATTAATCTCTTAAGTAGCACTTGATAATTACAGACAGCTGTGTTGGAGCAGGGCTGGAACAAAAATCTGCAGGTAGGTAGATCTCCAGGAGCAGGGTTGAGCACCCCTGCTCTAAACAATCCCAGCCGACAAAGAGGCAAAACGATTTATTTTCTATAAAAAAATAAATAAAGACAATTTATATACTTTTTAGCCTTAAATTCTCATCTTTTCAAGCTCTGCATGAACTGTGTATTCTGGTTTAAGACATTAGGGTAGGTCGAAAATCTATAATTTTCTCTTCCAACTCCAAATTGGCCTACATCGCTGCAGAAGTACCAACAACGTGTTTACAAAGTGAACGTGCAAAGAAAATCATACACCCTTTACGAAAAAAGGTAAAACAGCGATGTAGGATGATTTGAAGTTGGAGGAGTTGGAGTTTTTTGACATATCCTAACTGTCTTGACCCGGAGTACACGCAAAGCTAGACAAGATGAGCATTTGAGGTTAAAACGTATAAATTGTAATTTTCTTTAGAAAACAACTGATTCTGTTAGCGCTAGATAAAACCCTTCTTCCTCAGCTGGAATTGTTAAGAGCCCTTTGAAGCTGCATTTAAACTGCAAGTTCCACTATATTGAGAGAAATCCTGAAATGTTTTCCTCAAAAAACATAATTTCTTTATGACTGAACAAAGCAAGACATGGACATCTTGGATGACAAGGGGGTGAGTAAATTATCCGTACAGTTTTGTCTGGAAGTGAACTTCTCCTTTTATTTAAAACTTAATAAACCATTATCTCTAGCTTTCGCCACCTGCCGTACACGCATTCACAAGAAATGTTGGAGGATTTTGATATAAGCCAAGAGGATACTGGTTTTCCTCTGCTGTAAAAAAATGGCTACGCCTACATTCTACGTCATCTGCTGGTACAGATGCTACTGTTAGCAGAAGCTAGAGACTATGGTCTATAAAGTTTAAAATATGGATATTTTTCTTACACAAACTCATCAGTTTGCTTCAGAAGGCCTTTATTAACTCTCCAGAGCTCTGTGGAGTACTTTTTATGATGGATGGATGCACTTTATTGCACTTTAAAATCTCAACACCCATTCACTGCCATTATAAAGCTTAGAAGAGCCAGGACTTTTTTTTAATATACCTCCAATTGTATTCATCTGAAAGAAGATAGTCACATACACCTAGGATGACTTGAGGGTGAGTAAATCATGGTGTAATTTACATTTTTCGGTGAACTATCCCTTTAAATGGCTCTGATTAGTGAACCAGACACCTTTAGAAACTACCTGTGGAATGACCTGAAGTGGAATGCAATTGTTTCTCAGGAATTTCTCATTATATAGACATGTTTCCGTAGCAGCACTACAGTTTGGATCGCTACAGCAGCCTGTTTATATTCACCCTCTCTTTCAGTCGGATAAACATTGGATTGCGCTATCAGGCGGAGGTCCCGGAGCTGAGAGAGCGCTCTGCAGCGCAGCACGACCTACACAAGGCTGAATTGGTGTGGGTGCCGCTGCCTGACCTGGAGGCCAGTGCTGAGCAACAGAAAAGAGGTTTATGACTTACACAATACCACATTAACTTCTCTTATTTAATTCATTAAACTGAATGAAAGGAAGTTGCAGGAATATGTTCTGCAATTTGTCCTGATCATTACAATTAAATCTGCATGACCATATGTCTAAATCCACATCTTTCCTGGACCTTCTGTGCGTCCCTGCAGTGGATGACCTCATGCACCTGGCGTGCTCGAGTGCGCTGTGTGGAGGAGGGACCAATCAGGAACTGGCCATGCATTGCCTGTATGAATGCAAGGGTGACGTCATGGTGAGTGTCATGCTGTAGCACACTGGCATATTTTAAGTGCACTTCCTGCTGCATTGTGTACCAATCAGACCTGTTTACGCCCGACTGCTCCTTTTCTGAAACCGCTGATTATTAGAGCGATAGATGGAGGGTTTGTCATATGAGTGGAATATTTCTGAATGAGCAATTTGCTTTTGAGTCACCTAAAGATTTCTTCATGACATCTGTGACAGGAAATATCAGTTTAGGGAGTGTAATCATCTTACGGAGTTAAAACGAAATTATGTGCAATTATGAATCGCAAAGCCTGAAAAGACATTACACGCACATGGAAAGTGTGTATGTAAGTGACACGATTTCAACAGCATTTCACAATCCAGAATTCATATGAAAAGCTATTAATTTTAATTATTATCTAAACAGGAAATCGTGCAATTGAATCAGTTTTTTTTTAATCAGCTGGCAGCCTGGTTTATTTATTTATGATAAGATCGGCAATCCAGGTGAAACCAAAGCAACTGCGGCTTGCTAATTGATGACCCCGTTTTATCAAAACACAAATGGTGCGTGTGTTTTTATATAATTCTTTTTAACGTTCGCTTAGCTGAGCCAGCAGCTGCAACAACACAACAGCCAGCGCTTACTGCTGAGCTGTCACACCGCCACCATAGCAACCTCCTGTCAATCACAGGCTCGTGTCCAGAACGACACACTGAAGATGACTAAATCGTGTGCGCTGTACTTCTGAGCCAATTCTCAATCATGCTGGAGTTACACTGTAAAATAAAATGCTATTTTATGTTGCTCTGTAGGGATGTAACGGTATTGTAAATACCGTCATACCGCAATAACAAATTTTTTCGATACTACCGTGGTCGCATGACTCGATAAAACAATAGGTCTTCTGAGAAAAGTTTGCTCAGGCGAATGGAGCGAACGGGAGGTTGCGGGAACTACAATTCCCATCAGCCCAGGCGTGGCCATCATCCTTTGCGGTCTGTTGTCGCTACAGACTGTAGCAGCAAGGAAAAGAGATGGAAATGGTCGAACCTGCTCCGTCTGAAGTGCGTATGCGTTACGTATTCTTTTCAGCACCCATGTTAACGGATTAGAGCGTTCACACTGCACGCGGTTGCTGTCCGGCAGTACGTCCTAGAAGCGGTGCCTTTGCAGCAGTGCAGCGATCGTTTCGGCACGAGTCTATTTTTTGCTGCACTGTATGCGCTGAATTAATGTTACAGTGCATTGTTCGCTGTAAAAATGAACATGGATTGACACGGAAATGTACCATAAATGCATATAAATTTCACAGTCAACACGTGGCTTTTTGGCTAGGTTTAAAATAAGGAAAGGTGCAGTTTTAAATAAACTAGGCAACATAATAGATGCACTTGTCCAGGTAGAAAAGTTCTTTAAAGGATTGTTTTTAATAAAGATTTAATGCGAAAGAAAGGCATGAGAGCCTACTGCACTGCAAAAAATGCTTTTCTTACTTAGAATTTTGTCTTGTTTCCAGCCAAAATATCTAAAAATTCTTAAATCAAGAAGGATTTTCTAGACAAGTAAAAATTATTGTCTTGTTTTTAGTAAAAACAAGTCAAAATTAAGTGAGTTTTTGTTTAAAACAAGCTAAATAATCTGCCAATGGGGTAAGAAAAAAAATCTTATTTCAAGCAGACAACTAGATTCAGACAACTCATAACTCATTCAGCTAAACTGATTTGACTGTTTTTTACATGCTTTAATAATTTTTTGTTACTAAAATTGAAAAATTTAAGTTTCTGTTTCAAAGTTTACAGATAGATGGCAAATTTGTATGCCATTGATATGTTCAGTGTTCATGTAAACTGTTTAATAAACACTTCTGGCACTTTTTTCGAGTCTCTTCATTAGTTTTGTTTTTCCTGTAAATGACTCAATAAATACCGTACCGTGTCATTCATACCGAGGTTTTACCGTACCGTGAAGTTTTGATACCGTTACATCCCTATTGCTTTGTGGTTCGCATCACATGTGAACCACTTCTGCAGAACCTGAAAGTCAGCTTGACTCTCTGAAAAGTCTCTGTGAGGTTTGTGGTGTTTGAGTGCCAGTGATAAGAGAGATGCACTGACAGTTGGCTTGATGTTGTTGCCTTTAATAGTTTTATCTCGTTGCATCTTATGTTTTGTAATTGCAAGTTGCTAGAGCCTTAGTTGTTTGTTGCGTGTGCTTCATGTGATGAATAATTTGTGTTAGCCACTGGCTAACATGGTCTTGACATAGATATTGTAACACATTAATAAGTTTGTCGGACAGTAATGAAAATTTAAGTACTTAAAGGGATAGTTCATTGATTTTGAAAAATGAAAATTCTGTCAATAATTATTTAGATATTATCAAAAATATCCTAATTCATGTTCTGAACATGAACAAAGGTCTTACGGGTTTGGAACGACATTAAGGTGTGTAATTAATGACAAAGTTTTAATTTTTGTGTGAACTATTCTTTTAACGGATCCTGTGATGTGATCTACAGTTGAAGTCAAAAGTTTACATACACCTTGCAGAATATGCAAAATGTTAATTACTTCTTTAAAATAAGAGGGATCATACAAAATGCATGTCCACAAGAGAAAATAATAAATGTCCTTGTTCTAATATTTACATACACTTGTTCGTCTTGAAGAGTTAAACTCCAGCTGTTCTTTAGAAAAATCTTAAAATCATTCATTGTTGGAAAGGGTTCAAATACACAAAAACGAAGAATCTCTGGGACCTGAAGAATTTTTCTGAAGAACAGCACATTTGACAGTAGTTTGAGTTGACAGTAGTAGTAGCTTAAGTTAGGATGCTGATGTAAATTTAGCTTCATTATCAAGAACAGTAATATCTGTAACAATTGTAACAACTTCATTTTTAGATGGTTAAGTGTAATTATTCTGACTGTTTGAGTTTTTTCAAAACAAACCATTGGTCTTCCATAGTAGCATACAATTAGTTCATGATAACCACAGTCAAAACCACACATAAAGCAGCTTAATACCATTGAAAAACTGTACAGTGGTGGCCAAACTTAGTATTTTCACCAGTTAAAAATGGTTTTAAGTCAGTTACTTCCATCTTTTGCTGTAGTGAGTCAGTAGGAAATATCAGTTTACATTTCCAAACATTCATTTTGCCATTAATTGTAATGATCTAGTGAGATTTTTGTTTGCACAAGGAGTCTGACAACAGCCAGTGCTCCACAGAGAGATCTGATCCCATCATCATCCAGACTGTGTGGAATAACAGGAAGAAACAGAACAAACCGAGACAAACTAAATCCAGAAGAACTGTGGCAACGTCTCCACAGATGCTTCAAGAGACCTACCTGCAAAGCTACAATACTTTTAAAAGTTTTAGGCACTTGTGTAAAATGCTGTATGGATGCTGTTAAAAATAATGTCATAAATGGATTTAATTTATCTTTTAACTTCTAGTAACTAGATTAAATCAACATTTGGTGTGACCATCCTTTGCGTTTAAAGTAGCTTTTACCTTAGGTGCACTTGTGCATAGATTCTCAGGAAGCTTTGCAGGCAGCTTTCTTGAAGCATTTTTGAGACTTTGCCACAGTTCTTCTAGATTTAGTCTTGATAATAGGGATATAATGATATTATCAATATTGTGATTTGCGATAGCAAAACTGTCTCATGATGATATAAAACGTCTTCCGGGCAAAAAGTGTAGTTTTTAAAAATATATTTAAACTTTTTATTTTAACACAAAAGGTCTTTGAAGTTGTGTTTTGTACCATTATGCTTTGGCACAGTATCTGTCACACAAACTAAAACTGAAAGAACAATATGGCTTAATCACTTTATCAAGTGTTTTTGGTGTTCTCACACGAACAGTCCGGTGTTTTCCGCACCTCAGAACGGCTCAGTTCACAGTGAAAGCAGTGAACTCATTTATTGCATGTTTAGTGCGCATTTGGGAATGCAACGGCCACCAGTTATGCTTTATTTTCGCGGCTGATGATTATAGCATTTTAATAGGGTTTTTTTTAGCCTGTTTTCACTAAAGCTGTCAAAATAAAAGCAGTGTGCAGTCTGAATTGCTGACAACTAGCGGTTTAAATGGGTAAAGTTACTGCAGTCCAAATTCAAAATATCTCTTTCAAGTGTAGAAATTTGGAAATAAGTATTGTAATACCCCTACTGTAGTGTACAGCAAAAATAATTTCATTTATTTTATTTAGCGGTGCAGTTGTTTTACAATATATTGCTGTCATTTGTATTCTAATATGTTTGGCTTCCTAAAACACCAGTGTGAATGTAAATTAGACTAAGACAGTATATAACAAATAAAAAGTGGGTTGAGTCCGTTTTAAAGTTCAGGTACAAGTCAGACTTTTTTCTGACTTTTCTTAGTTAAGAACGTGGGTTGGAGCTCTTAATTTGAACTCTCAAAGTGCATTAGATTAGAATAATTGAACTTTATAAATATTGCATTGTGGACTTCATATTGCGATATTATCATATCTTGAGATTTTGATATCGTTACATCCCTATTCGATAATAATCATTGTCATTTTATCTCCCAGCCCTACTTAGAAAAAAGCCGTAAGGTTGTTATTTTATTTTATTTTTCATTTTATTTGTAACCACAACCAATTAACCACAAGTGTACTTCATTACATGAATTATGAACAATCTACTAAAATTTAACAATCATAAGTGGTCCAAATACATTTTTCAATATTATATTAGTTCAGATTTTTAAATATATTTAAATGTTTTGTTATCCAGTGCAGCAACATTAATACGTTTAAGTATGGCTTAGTTGTCCAGACACTTTTGGGGCTGCTGTATAAAATGCACATGCTTCGACATGTTGAACTTTGGTTTTCCAAATCAATAAAAGTTGAAAAAGGGCCATATATAAGCAAAAAACTTCACGCTAGAGCTCGATGACCCAGAAAAGATATGGTGTCCTCGATTTATCGCACCCTGTGAGACTGTATAGAGGAGAAAGGCAGAGAGAACAAGAGGGATTATCCAGTGACTTGCACAGCTGGGTTAAACGCCTTCAGCGAAAGCCTTTTACACATGTTGTTAGGGATACAGCGATGGTCTTGCAAAATTGCATCTCTCCTGCCCTCATTAATCTCTTCATATCAACTGTAGGGCATAACATGCTCTAACTTGTGACTATGTCTCTCCCACCAAAGCACATCACACCCACCGCAGCCAGTTTTGTTTCCCCAATCATGCAAATTTCACTTTCTTTTTCACTTTTCAGGGAGCACTCACCCTTCTGTTGTTGAAAAAACCCATCTTTCCCAAAGTGCATCCCCTGGCTGGCTACCACTACTCTGGTAAGTCCCTCTCTACTTTCCTTTTCTTGCACCCTTTTTTTTTTTTGGTGATGTGAGTTAATTCGTATGGCATGCGGTACCCCGTCACCCCCTGCGCTGACATTCCACACCACGCTCCGTGTCTCAGTTATAAACAAAAGCAGCTGAGGAGTGGAGTACAGCAGAGCGGAGGGGAGGGGTTTGACTGAGAGATTGCTGGGTGACCGAGTGGGTTGCTGGGTAGAGTACGAGAGGAAAGGAGGGGGAGTGTGTCTGTGGCATGTTGTTAAATCCTAGCATAAGACAGCGGCATCATTGTTTGTCTGGACATGTGTGTGCTGGCTGTTTGCCCCCTCTCTGTCCTTTGTGTGCACGAATGTGTTTGTGTTGGCGGGTGGGGGTGCTTTATAAGAGGATAGGCTAAACGCACAGCAGCCTCTATCTGATATTCTGTGCACCGCTTGTCTGTCCCGCACAGGCTCTGACAGTTGGACGCCAGAGGAGCGACGTTCCTTCAACAAAGGCATTGCTGCCTACAAGAAGGACTTTTTCATGGTCCAGAAACTGGTATGTAGAGGTTTGAACAAAACCCTAACAATGAGTGTCAATCCCACACACAAATCAAATGATGTAGCTGGAAGAGTTCTGATGTCACTTTTCCAAAAGAAAATGGAGGAAAAAGCCCATTTGACTTTTTAATAATCATCTAGAACATCGTAGCAACACTAGGAATGCATTAAAAGCACTTAAAGGGATAATTCGCCAAAAATTGAAAATTCTGTCATTAATTACTCACCCTCATGTCGTTCCAAACCCAACTTTCGTTCATCTTCAGAACACAAATTGAGATATTTTTGATGAAATCCGAGAGCTTTCTGAGCCTGCATAGACATTAACACAACTGACACATTCAAGGCCTAGAAAGGTAGTAAGGACATCATTAAAATAGTCCATTTGACATCACTGGTTCAGTTTTAAAAAGCAGGTCATGTTGGTTTTCGAAAAAATATATATATTTTGCATTTTGTAACATAGCTATGCTTCAATGTAAACAGTCTGCAAAGTTGTTAATCAGAAAGGCATGATAAATAAACATTGTCCCTCAAAAAAATGGGTCAACTCTAAACTGCCTTAACGAGTAGTCATATTTTCGAATCTTCTGCCTGTTACCAATATACGTCACTAGGTAACATATTAGCATAATCCCGCCTGCCTAATAGGAACTGTCTAACCTGCCCACAAACACTTCCGCTAGTTAGTGTGTTAACATCATGAAAGCATAAAGTTTTTAGTTTTTTTTATTGCCTAAAGATGATTTTGTGAAGAATCAGTGGTTGAAATTCATTGTTAGGCCTGTTTGACTTTTTTTATCCACCTAACAGCCACTTAGAACATTGTAGCAACACTAACAACAAACTACAGCACCCTGGCAATGCATTAAAAACACTTAAAGGGATAGTTCATCCAAAATTGAAAATTCTGTCATTAATTACTCACCCTCATGTCGTTCCAAACCGACCATTGTTCATCTTCAGAACACAAATGAAGATATTTGTAATGAAATCTGAGAGCTTTCGGACCCTGCATAGACATGAACACAACTGACACGTTCAAGGCCTAGAAAGGTAGTAAGGACATTGTTAAAATAGTCCCATGTGACATCAGTGGTTCAACTTTAAAGAGCAGGTCATAAAATATATATAAAAATATATATTTTTTGCAGTTTCTAACATATCTATCCTTCAATGTAAACAGTCTGCAAAGTTGTTAATCAAAAAGGCATGATAAATAAACATATTGTCCCTCCAAAAAAAATGGAAATTAACTACCTTAATGAGTCGTCGTATTTTCCAAACTTCTTCCTATTACTGATATACGTCACTAGATAACATATTAGCATAATCCCTGCCTCTTGTGAAATACAAGCACTCTGACCTGCCCACAAACACTTTCGCTAGTTAGTGTGTTTACATCATGTCAAGAAGACGCTGTGAATGCAAGTTTGTTTTTGTTTTCATTGCCGAAAGATGATTATGTGAAGAATCAGTGGTTTAAATAATTGTTTTCCACAATACCACAGCAATACAATTTGAACCTTTTGTATTCTGCTCGTCGTTTTACCGAGGAATGCTTCTCTAATCTTGAACAGTTTAGCACGGATTCTCTAAACACTTGTCCATGATACGTCCGTACCTTGTTTGTTTAAACCAACAAGCATCAACAAGTATGATTAATACGTTATGTGTACATTTTCAGTTGAGTGCTCAAAATATCATTTTTTTCTTTGTGCTAATATGTGATGTTTAGTGCAGCTTTAGGTTTCCAGGTAAACCACGATATTACTGTCTTACTGAAATAGTTCTGATAGTTCGCTGTGAACCCGCTTTTTCCTAAGAATGTGTAGATTAATGTAGACTGTCGTTGTTCTAATTACTTTGTTTAAAAATAAAGAATGTAGACACATTTTGGTTTACAAACTATTGTTTCATCAGTTAGTCACATTAGCACTCGGCAAACGTGTCCACCATTATTGTTTTCGGAAAGACCGATCACAATAGATTTGGCCAGCCGACCAATCAGAGCAGAGTAGGCTTCTGGAAGGGAGGGGTTTACAGACCTTAAGCTCAGAACTGATTTGAAAGAATCAATTCAAAATCATTGCAAAATGACTCTAATGTTAAATGTACAGTCGTGGCCAAAAATTGAGAATTACATAAATATTGGAAATTGGAAAAGTTGCTGTTTAAGTTTTTATAATAGCAATTTGCATATACTCCAGAATGTTATGAAGAGTGATCAGATGAATTGCATAGTCCTTCTTTGCCATGAAAATTAAATTAATCCCGAAAAAAACTTTCCACTGCATTGTTAAGAAGGCTTCAGGGCGTCCAAGAAAGTCCAGCAAGCGCCAGGATCGTCCGAATGGACTGCTGAGGACAGGGGCTTATTCTCCGATGAAGCCTCTTTCCGATTGTTTGGGGCATCTGGAAAAAGGCTTGTCCGGAGAAGAAAAGGTGAGCGCTACCATCCGTCCTGTGTCATGCCAACAGTAAAGCATCCTGAGACCACTCATGTGTGGGGTTGCTTCTCATCCAAGGGAGTGGGCTCACTCACAATTTTGCCCAAAAACACAGCCATGAATAAAGAATGGTACCCAAACGCGCTCCAACAGCAACTTCTTCCAACAATCCAACAACAGTTTGGTGAAGAACAACGCATTTTCCAGCACGATGGAGCACCGTGCCATAAGGCAAAAGTGATAACTAAGTAGCTCGGAGACCAAAATGTTGAAATTTTGGGTCCATGGCCTGGAAACTCCCCAGATCTTAATCCCATTGAGAACTTGTGGTCAATCCTCAAGAGGCGAGTGGACAAACAAAAACCCACTAATTCTGACAAACTCCAAGAAGTGATTATGAAAGAACGGGTTGCTATCATTCAGGATTTGGCCCAGAAGTTGATAGAGAGCATGCCCAGTCGAATTGCAGAGGTCCTGAAAAAGAAGGGCCAACACTGCAAATACTGACTCTGCATAAATGTCATGTAATTGTCAATAAAAGCCTTTGAAACGTATGAAGTGCTTGTAATTATATTTCAGTACATCATAGAAACAACTGAAACAAAGATCTAAAAGCAGTTGAGCAGCAAACTTTGTGAAAACTAATATTTGTGTCATTCTCAAAACTTTTGGCCGCGACTGTACATTCTGATAAAATTACAGTGTTTTCTGACCTTAGATGGATTTAAACCTGTTGTATGGGACACCAACACAACACTTTAAAATACCATATGACCTGCTTTTTAATTTTATGAAGCTATGAGAATACTTTTTGTACGAAAAGAAAACAAAAATTACAACTGTATTCTAGGGCTGGGCAATATGGCAAAAAAAAAAAAATCTAAATCTTGATTTTGACAGATTTTTATTTATTTTTTTCCGATTTTTAACTAGTCATCTTGAAAATGTAACTACCACATGATTCAAGTAACTCAAGTTTCAAGTGCACCACACATGAAGTTGTTGAAGAAATCATTTGTTAAATATCTTTGCAGAAAAGATGCATGAACTACAACTACATCTTGTACAAACTTGTCTTATACATACTATATGTTGAGAAATAATTCAAGGAAAATGCTTTAAAAAAAATCCCAAAGGTCAAGGTAATTCAAATTCAAAAATACTGAAGGTATAAGTATAACACCAGTACATTATTATTAACTATAAATGTTCTGTAATAACAATGAACAGCAGCTTTCAGCTTGTCACCATGTTGCAAATATAAAATATCCGACATATAGTAGTAATTCTTTACAGTTTTTTTTTTATTCGATTGCGCTGCTTTTCCATTGTTTATTCTGTGTAAACATAGATGTGTTTGACTGCTGCGCTCATGCAGCGTCTCATGCGTGAAACGGCATTCTAAAAATGCAGCACTCAAGTTAAAAGAAGTTCACTCCCATATTTCACTGCTCACGTCGTATCTTTGTCAATGCGAAAGCACATTCTGTGTGAAGATATCGAGCGAGTCACATGTGAGCGGTTAATCACATGCGCTGACATGCGGTTGGATCGTTCTTTTCTCTGTACTGTTATCATTGCCAAATTGTCAGTGTTTAATTCTAAAGTTTGGTAATATTTCTATTCAAAATCGCAGTTCCTTGATTTCTAAAAAACAAAATCGTGGCAAAATATTAAATTCAAATTGATCAATAAAATCGGCAAAATCGCCCAGCCCTACTTTATTCAAAAATTTCTTCTTTTCACTTTCATGAATGTGTGTCGAAGACACACGGAAAAGAAGAAATTGTTGAATAAAGTCATTATTTTTGTAGCATTATTTTTGTAATTCTTGTAGCTTCATAACTTTGTGGTTGAACCACTGATGTCACATGGACTGTTTTATCTCAATTAAAAAAAATATCTAAATTTGTGTTCCGAATATGAATATGAATTAATGACAGAATTTTCATTTTTGGGTGAACTATCCCTTTAAAACATCCTCGAAATGGCACCTAACATCCACCTGTAACTTGCTAGCAACACCTTCTGATTCCAATTAAATGACAAAATATGTAGTTAGTAAAGTAATCCATTACATTACAGTTTTCAGGTAATGTAATGAGATTACTTTTGATCTAACTGGTTTATCTCATTAAATATGCTAATGCAGTGAATAATTAGTTAAATCATAAAAATGTACAATTAGTGTAAATAAACAGCCATCAAAATAAAACAACTTACAAAATGAAACATTCTATCATTGTAGCAAACAAATAGAACACTCCAGCAACCAGAGAGAACATTTTAAAACAAACGTTCTAAATCACTCAGAACACCTTAGCAACTGCATCACAACACCCTAGCAACCGTCACTGACATTCTAGCATTATGGTGGCAAGTTTTAGCGAATTCTTATTTTATTCTGAATTGTGTTTATATTTGACTTGAAGGTAAGCTCCAAGACGGTGGCTCAGTGTGTGGAGTTCTACTACACGTATAAGAAGCAGGTGAAGATCGGCCGGAACGGGACACTCTTATACGGAGAAGCAGAGCCACAAGAGACTAAACCCACAACAGAAGAGGAAGTGGACAATAAAGTGAGTTCCTGTGGCTTTGTGTGTCTAACATGTACCTGGGTGATTTAATGGCCTACTAAACAGTGAAGCATTAAAATGTTTCTTCTCCTTCAGAGTTCACAGAAATTTGAATCACGGAAAGAAGACGAGGAGAGCAGGAAGTGGGAAGGGTCATGTGACAGGAAACAAGAAAACAGCCCTGGCAGAGTGACACAATCGCTACAGGCAACTGAAAATGTAAGTCTGGGGAGATTTGATTTGCATGAGGTTGCAAAAACGCATGGAAAAATATATTTTCAGTTCTCCAGTGTTTATGCTCAGGCTTCTGGCCTACTTTAAATAAGAAAACAGGTCTGCAATAGACAGTAGTCATGTGTAGGTATTTCTAGCACCATCTAGTGGTGCATGAGCTTAAACTATTGTATTTATCCAATACCGACTGTCCTGCTGGAGTAACCCGCAATTAATTTGCTGAAGGGCACAATGGCAAACTCTTACATGTGTCACTACACCACAGAGGAAGTTCCCTGTGTCTAATATCTGTATGCTTTCAGCTGTGGTTGCTTTAAGTAATCATTCATTTCCTGTTAGGCTGCTGCCGTCTTGGTCTTAAGAAGTCAGGAGGACAGCACTAGAGATCCATCCACGTTGGGAATCAGTCATCATCCTCCTCCACAGCCTCCGCAATCTAAACCCCGCTCCGAAACCACAGGCCGGAAAAGCACTGGCAATACGGGAAAGGGACAGACGAACCAAGAGGGTGAATTCCCCTGCAAGAAGTGTGGCAGGTCAGTTCATTAGGATACACACACTCAGTTAATGCAATTTGCTAATGATAATAGCGTTTTTTGTTTTGTTTATTGTTCCAATTAAATGACAAAATATGTAGTTAGTAAAGTAATCCATCTTTTTATTGTTTACCTTATTTTATTTACTTAAGCTTCCCTTTTATTTATTTTACTTTTATTTAAAATGTTCATTTATTTATTCATTTATTCATTCATTCAAGTTTACCATTTATTTTACATTTACCTTGTATTAGTTTTTTATTCAAGTTTACCTTTTTTTTTTATGTCAAGGGAGTCAAAAGATACAATACAAAATTCACAAAAACAAGAAAAGAGTTACATTCAATTCAGCTGACTTCCTATACGTTTCAGGATACATTTTTATAATGCTTACAGAACCTGAATAATAAAAAGAAAAGAAGAACAAACAAAAACAAAAAACAAAGGAACAGCAACAAGGGGAAATAAATAAACTATTTAGACATACCAACCGCGTACAAGTTTACCTTTTTAATTTATTTATTCTAAAAAATAAGGTAAATTTACAATAAACAATTAATTGTTTTTTTTATTTATTTATGTTTATTTATTTTTAACACATTTTATTTACCTAAGCTTACCTTTGATTTATTTTAAATTCTAAATTTATTTATTTATTCATTCATTCATTAAAATTTACCATTGAACTTTATTTTATTGAAATTGTACCTTATTTTATTTATTATTTACATTTTTATTTATTTTTTTACATTTACCTTGTATTTGGTTCTTTATTTAAATTGACCTGTTTTATTTAATTATGGTAAAAAAAATAAGGTAAATTTACAGTAAATAATTCATTATTTTAATAATTTACTTATTGTATCCCTGGTGTTCTGTGCCATGTTTTTTACTTTCTGATAATGTAATGTGTAGGATTTTGACGCATTTTGTTTATTTACCTTATTTTATTTACCTAAGCTTACCTTTTATTTATATTAGCTTTGCATTATTTAAAAATGTGTATTTAGTTATTCATTCATTCATTCAAATTTAGCATTTATTAAAGTCACCTTATTTTATTTAAATTATACCTTATTTATTTATTTTCATTAACCTTGTATTTGTTTCTCTTTTTAAATGTACATAATTTTTTTACATTTATTTATTTAATGTCATCTTAATTTAAATTGTACCATTTATTTATTTACATTTTTACCTTATTTAGTTAGTTATTTAGTCATTCAACTTTGCCATTTATTTATTGAAAGTCATCTAATTTTATTTAAACGTTATACCTTACTTTAGGTTTTAATTTTTATCTATTTATTTATTTGCATTAAACTTGTATTTGTTTCTTTATTTAAATGTACCGTTTTTACAATTTATTTATTTAAAGTCACCTTATTTTATTTAAATTGTACCCTAATTTATTTATTCATTTATTTTAAAACACACTTATAAAGGCCTTTTCATATATATGTAGCTTTTGAATATTAATTTTACTGAATCTGTTCATTTAGATGATTCCTTTAAATGAACATCTTCAAAAATCATTCACAGATTGCTGGACAGAAGTCCTTGTGTAACATTTTAGGTCTTTTTTAGTAATTAAATGTTAAATGCTGCCGTTTATCAATTTTTAGTGATATAATTTTTTTTTTTTTTTTTACATTGTACAAACTTAATGTTTTTGTCCTAGATAAATATATTTATGACCCTGGATCACAAAAACAGTTTTAAGTAGCACAGGTATATTTGTAGCAATAGCCAAAAATACATTGTATGGGTCAAAATGATAGATTTCGGATATTGAGTAAAGATCATGTTCTTTGAAGATATTTTGTAAATTTCCAATCGTATATATATATATTAAAACTAACTGATTAGTAATATGCATTGCTAAGAACTTCATTTGGACAACTTTAAAGGAGATTTTCTCAATATTTAGTTTTTTTTTTTCTTTTTTTTTTTCTGCAACCTCAGATTCCAGATTTTCTAATAGTTGTATCTCGTTCCTGTCCTAACAAACCATACATCAATGGAAAGCTTATTTATTCAGCTTTCAGACAATGTAAAAATCTCTATTTCAAAATACCCTTATGACTGGTTTTGTGGTCCAGGGTCACATATTAGTTATATATGAGTTACATATGCTGCAGTTACAAAAGCTAGCTTCCTTATCACTGGTGAGTTGTGCGTATCACTAGGTGACGTGCACTGGCAGTGTGGTCATTGCTTATAAAAAGACCAGGGGTTTTACAAGGAATCAATAAAGCTTGACGGCTCTTAGGTGTTACATGCAACAGGGATCAGTCTAGTAGTAAGCCGTAAAAAGGCAACATCTGATTTTGATTGGAGATTTTATCCATGGCAACAGTCGGCTTGTTAAAATCAACAGTCTCTTAGCAACCAAGTCCATGGAGATGTTGAATGCCACGTTCCCTGATCCGTACATATCAGCATGTGTTGTGCGCTCTTTTATCTTTGACTAAGAAGTACTGTGTGGCTTACAAGTTATCTGAAGTCATATTATAGCTTTATTCACTAAAATTGTTGACATGCCCCAATATCACGTGAAAAGTAGTGTGTTTGATTCATGAACAAATCGTTTTTTTGAGTCAAATCTGGTTAATGATTTAATTGATCCAGTTCACGATCTTGGGTTCAACTCGTTGACTAAATCTACTTTTCTGATTTGTGAACAAACAATTTCTTTTTAGTCAGATGTTTGCAATGAATCATTTGATCCAGTTTACAAAACCAGTTTGAGTGATTCATTTACGATTCCGGCTGATCTGGTTCTCGGGTTGAAACTGTGATTTGAAATAAATCTTTCCTGTTACTTTAATTTTTGCAATGAATTATGTTTTTCCAAAACCTGTCTGTATGTATTCACAAATCCGGCTAAACGTTTTCTTTAGTTCAGTTAACTGACTCAGTGGCCTGATTTGTGAACGACTCATTCTTTTGAGTCAGATCTTTGCAATTAATTTGTTGATCCAGTTAACATAACCAGTCTGGACTTTTTCACAAATCTGACTGATCCAGTTCTCAGTTTCAACTTGCTGACCTCAATGATGTGCATGTCTGTTTTGTGAATGAATCATTCTTTTGGGTTGAATCTTTGCAGTGAATTGGTTGAATCAGTTTTAATGATTTGTTCAGTAACCAAGCTCAACTAATTATTGGGTTCAGCTCACAGACTAAATTATCTGCATGTCTGATTCTTGAATTCATTCACGATATACTAACTCATTGACTCAATGATCTGCATGTCTGATTCTTAAATGATTCATTCGTTTTAGTTGAATCTTTGTAATAAATCAGTTTAATCAGTTTAAATGATTTGTTCATGAATCCAGCTCAACTAGTTCTTTGGTTTACAGACTAAATTATCTGCTTGTCTCATTCTTAAATTCATTCATGATACACTGACTCATTGACTCAATGATCTGCATGTCTGATTCTTGAATGAATCATTTATTTTAGTTGAATCTTTGTAATAAATCAGTTTAATCAGTTTAAATGATTTGTTAATGAATCCAGCTCATCTTGTTCTTAGGTTTAGCTCACTAAAGAAATTATCTGCATGTCTGATTCTTGAATGAATCATTATTTTGAGTCGGATCTTTCCAATTAATTGGTTGAATCAGTTTAAAAGATTTGTTCACGAATCAAGCTCATCTAGTTCTTGGGTTCACCTCACTGACTCAATGATCTACATGTCTGAGTTTAGAATTCATTCATAATTGACTGACTCATTGACTCTATGTGCATGTTAGATTCTTGAACGAACCATTTATTTTAGTTGAAATATTGACCCAATGATCTACAAGTCAGTCACAATTGACTGATTAATTGACTCAATGATCTGCTTGTCTGATTCTTAAATGAATCATTCTTTAGAGTTAGATCTTTGCAATGAATCGATTGAATCAGTCTAAATGATTTGTTCATGAATCCAGCTGAACTGGCCTCTGGTTCAACTCACTGACTCAGTGATCTACAAGACAGATTGGTGAATAAATCATTCTTTTCAGTTGAATATTTGAAATAAATCAGAAAAAAAGCTTTAAGTGATTTATGAATCCTGGGCCCGTATTCATAAAGAATCTTGAGAGTGCAAAGAGTTGCTCCTAGTGACAAAATTCTAAGAGAATTCTTAGAAAAGTGGGCGTTTTCCCTTCAAATTAAAGAAAAGATCCTAGTAAAGAAAAAAGTAATTCAGAAAGAATCTTAACCCTTAAAAGAGCTCTTAAGGTCCAAATTGTTAGGAGTAGGGAAGAGGACTTTTAAGAGGCTTAAGAGTTTCTTTAGCAGTGGATAACACTGACAAAACATGAGGAGGGCAATGCAATATTTTCACACAATGCATGACAGTGATTTCACTGATGCTACACATGAGATTGTGCAGAGATAATGTTTGTGACTTATTTTATTAGAGACATGCTAACATCTCTGACGTAGTGCAGAGATGGAAGAAATCACTACATTTATTACATGAACTTATTTGGCAACTGGAAACAATGCAACTATGCAGCAGTAATAATTTGGGTATGTTCACAACCTTCTATAAGCAACGAGATCACACAAACAATTACAGCACTTTCACAACCTTAATGTGCTGCTGTTCATTACCTATCAAATACATTAAATACGACATTAACAGCGTGGTAAACAAAAATATATATAAACTTATATAATATGTGTGTTGAGGTAAAACAGGAAAAATGATGCCTATAATTTCAAAGTGAAAGCTTAAACTAGACCCTACACTTAAAAGTACTCTTTTATTTCCTTCTTGGACAACCAACCAATCACAGTCTTTAAAATGCTGTGTCATCGCTAGCAATGGGGTCAACCCCGCCTCCACACTAAGATAAAAGTTTTTGTCTTTTCTTTGCTCAGAGTTGCTCCTAGATTGATCCTGAATCACTCTTAAGCTAAAACTCCTACGTAGGAGTTTTTAAGCTAAAATAAAAGCTTTCTGAGAGGATTCTTAGAATCTTAATGAATACGGGCCCAGCTCATCTGGTTCTTGGGTTTAGCTCACTAAATGCATTCACGATTCACTGACTCAGTGATTTGTATGTCTGATGTCTGATCTTAAATGAATCATTCTTTTGAGTTGAGTTCTTTGCAATGAATTTGGTTGAATCAGTTTAAATGATTTGTTCATGAAACCAGCTTATCTGGTTGTCAAGTTCAGCTCACTGAATCAATGAACTGCATCTCTGATTTGTGAATGAATCATTCTTTTGGGTAAATCTTTGCAATGAATTGGTTGAATAAGTTTAAAGAAGTTGTTTGTGAATCTAGCTCATCTGGTTCTCAAGTTTAACTCACTGACTAAATGATCTACATGTTTGAATCTTGAAATCATTCATGGCTCGCAGACTTCTACGATCTGCATGTCTGATTCTTTAATAAATCACTCTTTGGAGATAAATCTTTGCAATAAATCAGTTAAATCAGTTTAAATGATTTATTCATGAATCCAGCTCATCTGTCTCTCTGGTTCAACTCACTGACTTAATGATCTACATGTCGGATTGGTGAATGAATCATTCTTTTTAGTTGAATTTTTGAAATCAGATGAATTACTTCAAATTATTTATGAATCCAGCACATCTGGTTCTCGGGTTCAGCTCACTTACTAAATGATCTACATGTCTGATTCTTGAAATCATTCTCGATTCACTGACTCAATGATCTGCATGTCTGATTCTTGAATAAATCACTCTTTGGAGTTAAATCTTTGCACTGAATCGGTTAAATCTGTTTAAATGATTTATTCATGAATCCAGCTGATCTGGCTCTCTGTCCAACTCACTGACTCAATTATCTACATGTTTTTTTCATTTGAATCTTTCAAATAAATCAGATTAATCACTTTATGTTGCTTTATGAATCCAGCTCATCTGATTCTCGGGTTCAGCTCACTTACTAAATGATCTACATGTCTGGTTCTTAAAAATCATTCACGATTAACTGACTTAATAATCTGAATATCTGATTCTTGAATGAATCATTCTATTGAGTTGGATCTTTGCAATGAATCTGTTTAATCAGTTTGAATGATTCCCTCATGAATTCAGCTGTCTGGTTCTTGAAATCATTCATGATTCATTGACTCAATCTGAATATCTGATTCTTGAATGAATCATTCTTTTGAGTTGGATCTTTGCAATGAATCTGTTTAATCAGTTTAAAGGTCCCATATTGTCAAAATCAAAATTTCCTGGCGTTTTTCATGATAACTGAGGTCTAGGGGCTATGTAACTACCATATGACCCTGGACCACAAAACCAGTCTTAAGTCGCTGGGGTATGTTTGTAGCAATAGCCAAAAACACATTGCATGGGTCAAAATTATTGATTTTTCTTTTATGCCAAAAATCATTAGGAAATTAAGTAAAGATCATGTTCCATGAAGATTTTTTGTAAAATTCCTACTGTAAATGTATCGAAATGTAATTTTTGATTAGTAATATGCATTGTTAAGAACATAATTTGGACAACTTTAAAGGTGATTTTCTCAGGATTTTGATTTTTTTGCACCCTCAGATTCCAGATTTTCAAATAGACATATCTCGGCCAAATATTCTCCTATCCTAACAAACCATACATCAATAGAAAGCTTATATATACATCTCAGTTTTGTAAAATTTAACCTTATGACTGGTTTTGTGGTCCAGGTATGAGTTTCAAAACAGTCAATCCACAGTAAACTGCACACAGCCTGCTTAAAGTAGCTGTTCGTTTTCACGAGGCGCTGTGACTTCCGTAACGATGTGACGTCCGATCTACTCAAGTCACCGCCCCGAGCGCCAACCACCGTCCCACCCTCCTTTTGTCAAACCCCCAGACAATATCGTATCCATAACATTGCTAAGCAACAACAACACGGAAACTAATCTAGAAAACCCTGTTCAATCTGTTCATGTCGAAACTACATCATTGCACAGTCTTCAGAACAACATGAATATAAGAGACCAGTGGCACGTCAACTTCAGCCTCTTTCACACAGCGATTCTGGTAAATACACGGATAATGTGTCACGTGTTCCGGAATTGTTTGATTTGGTTCATTCACGGTTGTTTTCCGGAATCTGTGCGTGCTTTACACACAACCCATAAAGACATGTGACGTTTGGATGTGAGATGTAATGCGACGCGTACGTTTCACTAAACTGAAACTAAACTGAACAAACTGTGCTTCAGCGCTGATGAGGAGCTGGCTCTGCCCGATCGCCGCTTCATTCCACTTTGCACGTATTTTTTCGTCGTGAAGAGTCACATGATAACGTGCATCATCACTACAACACTTCCTTTATGGTTCTGGCTTTGGTTCACACAGCGCTCGTTCCCGTAATTTTCCAGAATCAGCGCGCATTGTGAAAGGGGCTTTACTAAAGCAACAGTTATGTAGCTTACTGCATTCGGTGTTTGAAAAAGAAAAAACATTAATGATCATTCTGAAATATCTTGTTGAGTATCAGCAGGCTAGGCTCTCTCCATGGCTCTGGGCTCGGCTAAAGCGTACATGACCGTAGTTAACTGTGATTGGCCTGGCTGTGCGTCACTCAGAAAACAACAGGCCAATCAGAAGAGAGGCTCATGAATATTAAATAGATGGGCCAAAATCGACCTGTTTTTGACAGAGCTCCTAAAAAAGGAGCTGTATTGAGATGGATTTTGGCACTTATACCGCAAATATATATTCTTAAGGACATCAACAACTAAAATAAACCTCCAGAAATGTGTACAATATGGGACCTTTAAATGATTCCCTCATGAATTCAGCTGTCTGGTTCTTGAAATCATTCATGATTCATTGACTCAATCTGAATATCTGATTCTTGAATGAATCATTCTATTTGAGCTGGATCTTTGCAATGAATCGATGAAATCAGTTTTTTCTTGGGTTCAGCTCACTGACTAAATGATCTGCATGTCTGATTCGTGAATGAATCATCCTATTGAGTTGAATCTTTGCAATAAATTAATAGAATTGGTTTAAATGATTCACTCATGAATTCAGCTGATCTGGTTCTTGGGTTCAGCTCACTAACTAAATCAAGGGTCACCAAACTTGATCCTGGAGGGCCGGTGTCCTGCAGAGTTTAGCTCCAACTTGCCTCAACACAGCTGCCTGGATGTTTCAAGTATACCTATTAAGACCTTGATTAGCTGGTTCAGGTGTGTTTGATTAGGGTTGGAGCTAAACTCTGTAGGGACACCGGCCCTCCAGGACCGAGTGTGGTGACCCCTGAACTAAATGATCTGCATGTCTGATTTGTGATTGTGAATGAATCATTCTATTGCGTTGAATCTTTGCAGTGAATTGGTTGAATCAGTTCAAATGATTTGTTTATGAAATAACTGACCTAAAGATCTGAACACTGTTTTCTCCAGGATCTTCTACAAAGTGAAGAGCCGCAGTGCCCACATGAAGAGTCATGCTGAGGCAGAGAAAAAAGCTGCTGCGCTCCGGCAAAGGGAGGCTGAGCAGCGCGCCGCAGCTGCAGCCGCCGCCATGTTGGCCGCCCAGCAGAACGGAGCGATGGGGGATCAGAGCAGAATGAGGAGAGCCAGCAGTGACGAATCCTCAGAGGAAGAGGAGGATGCAGATGACGAAGACTGGCACTAGCTAACAATCTCTTTTGGAAAAAAAACTATTTATTTTTATTTTACCAGCCAACAAGACCCATCCCAAAAGAACCGTTTCAGGGACTGGCTCACTCCCGTAGAGTGTTTGTGCGAGTGCGTATGTGTGTTACGTGTACATGAGATGGACAAAAACGGAGACCGATGCTGTAGAAGCGTTCAGGGGCTTAATGTGCAGATATATAGGGCTATTGGGAGTGTAAGCCATGCCATCTCAGTGTGAATGCGTGCGCGTGTGTGTCTATAATATGCACTTTCGGACTCATCCAACACACACTGATCTGACCGCTGACCACAGCACATCTATTCAGTGTCTGTGCACAGGACTCACTCACTGTTCTCCCGTGAAATGAACCATTATGGATTCAGTGCTGTGGATGTAGAAGGACACAGAAGCAAGTGTGTGTGTGTGTGTGTTTAGTCTTTTCCTCCTTTTTCAAAATGAAAACGACGGTATCTTTCTCTTCCACGTGACTGCCAAACGCTTGCACAACTGTGCTTGTACGCCTGGTCTTGATCTCCAGTGCTGTAATTTTGGGCTTTCTGTTTTGAGTATCTTAAAGGTAAAGTTCATCCAAAATGGAAAATCCTGCCATTTTCTCACCCTTCATGACATTGCAAACTTTTTTTTTTTTTTTTTTTACTTTTTCTTTAAAACACAAAATGTGATGTTTAGCAGAATGTTCATGCTGTCCTTCCTCAAATGTTGCCTAAGGGCTTTAAATCTAAAAAAAAAAAAAAAAAAAACATCATAAAAGTACACCAAAGAACTATTGTGCTATATTCCAAGTCTTATGAATAGGTTTGTCTAAGAAACAGAATGAAATCTCGACTCATCTTGTGTTATTTAAATCCAAATCTATTAGAAATAATTTTCTTTAATCGATTTGACAAACCTACTTATCAATTAATCACGATTAATGGCATCAATAATGAAAGTTTGCGTACATAATATGTGTGTGTTTGTGTAAATACATATATGTAAATATTTCTTAATTATATACTGTACATGTTTGTGTATTTATATACATATAAATACACACAGTACACACACATTATGTAAACATTAAACTTTTATTTTAAATACGATTAATCGTGATTAATTGTGATTAATCGATTTGACAGACCTAATCCAAAGCTAAAATAAAATATACATCTTAAAATGAAAAACTTAAAATTTGGAAAAACAACTAAAATGAGATTAGGATAAAATATAAAAATAACTAAAACTAAACCTCGATTAAAATTCGATTAATCTGTCAAAGAGATTAATCACTTTTGTTTGTGTTTACAAAATTGTGTGTGTGTGTGTGTGTGTGTGTGTGTGTGTGTGTGTGTGTGTGTGTGTGTAACATACATGTGTGTATATATTTAAGAAACATTTTCATGTATATACATATTCATATTTATATATGATTTATATAGTGCTGGGTAACGATTAATCGCGATTAATCGCACCCAAAATAAAAGTTTTTGTTTATATAATATGTGTGTGTACTCTACATATATATTATGTATAGATAAAGACATACACGTATACAATAGTCATTTATTTTAAAAATATTTACATGTATATATTTATATTCAAATAATTTATAGTATATATATATATATATAAATAAATTTAATATATAAACATTACAGATTTTTCTTAAATATATACGTGCATATGTGTTTTTATATATACATTATAAATACACAGTACACACATGTATTATGTATGCAAGTCTTTTATTTTGGATGGGATTAATCGCCATTAATCGCTGCCCAGCATGTAACACACACACACACACACACACACACACACACACACACACACACACACACACACACACACACACACACACACACACACACACATTTCTTAAATATATGTATTTATGCATTTATATAAACATAAATATACTGACTACACACATGCATTATGTAAGCAAACTTATTTAGAATGCGATTAATCGTGATTAAGCGATTTGACAGCACTAATACATTTATTTAAACGAAATTACATGCACTTAAATTAACACTTAAAAATTATATAAAAGTAAATATTAATAAATACAATACTTAGTATTAAAATATACAACAGTATATAAATTATACTAAAACAATGCTGCAGAGTACCAACTTTAGACATGAGTATGCACACATGCTTACAATGAATAGTGGTATTTTTTTTTTTAATTAATAATGACTTATTTTTAATTTACAAGTTTACCACATGACATCAGACAATGTTGACTATGTATAGTGCATGAGTTGAGATGAGTTAGACCTTGACAGCTGCCCTTTTGGTACTGCATACAGCCTGAACATTCTGCTGCTTGCATTATAGAAATTCATAGGTTTGGAAAAAAATGAGTGTGAGAAAATGCTATGAATTTAAATTTTGAATGAACTATTCCTTTAATAAAAACGGTGACCTCGCTGATGCCTTCGATGTTTTTGACACTTTCTATCTTTACATGACAATCACTTTTACAAAGGTTCTTTTTTATACTCTGCAGATTATAATGGTTGTGCTTGATATAATCATTTATTGTTATTATCATTACTGTTACTATTAGCTTTGTACTGTTTTATTATAATTCTGTTGTTTTTCGGGGAGGGAAGGGAAGGGGGTGGAATTCTTTTTCTCATTTGACTTTTAGTTTTAGATGTTTGCTACCTGTGTTCAAGTGAGGATTGCATATATTTGCTGAAAGCATGATTATAAAATCACACTGTAAGTGCAATAGCAATAGTGGGACTTTTGAGTTCCCTCCCACTCCGCTTTTTCTTTTTTTATTCTCAGCATCTTTGAACAAAAGTATTAGATAATCAACTTATGTTTTAGTGTAAGAACAAATGTGAGATGTAATAGTTGGTGAGTTTGAAGGCAGTTGCGAGCGGCTCGGGTTTCTATCTCTCTTCTGGCCAAACACTTAAGCACTTGGCTTTGTCTCCATGGCAACAAAGAGTCTTCTTTTAAAGGATAGGCACACTGGGGATTCACAGCCAACAGTAACGGCTCCAATTATTGCTAATAACACAGAAGTCTTCTATGCAGCGTGTGTGTGTGTGTGTGTGTGTGTGTGAGCGTTTGTGTTTATTTGCATGCGTGGTTGTGTGGTTGATGCACCAATATTCAAAACTGTTTCAAACTCAAAGCCAAGTGAGAAAAAGAAGCTTCCTAGACTATTTAAATGTCTTTTTTATTTTTGAAAAAATATATATACTTGTTCATATATGTGAAAAGACTGATTTGCTCTAATATGAAGATATGGGCATTTGTTGAAACGATTTAGCCAAGCTTTTTGTTATTCTTGTTGTTGTTGATGTTGTTGAGATATGAATATTCAGAAATTATATTGAACTGAATTTGGGGAATGTTGTAAGGGGCGCACCTCCCGTTTCTGTCTTTCATTCAGCCAAGGGAAATTCTTCTGTAGAGGAATATAAAATATGAAAAAGGCTTCTAAAACTGTATGCACACTTTCTATGCTATTTTCATAGGGGCTTGTACACTAATGATGGCTGTGGAAAGAACTCTGAAGTGCTTTTTACTACAGTATAACTTATTGTGTTTCAGTTGTGTTTTTATCATGTGTTTTAGAATAATAAATAAGGAAAAAACACAATAAACATGACCATATTTGTAACAGTATTTGAGGAGGACGAGTGTATTTTAATTGGTGTTAATATTTTAAGGACTAGATGAACAACAATAATAATTATAACAATAAAAAAGATCAAAATAATGTAATATTTATTCAGATTTTTTTCACAAGTTGTCTATGGTCCACACTAAATATCCACACGATGGCGCTGTTGTCTACATTATTATTATAATTTTTTTTACATTAGAAACGCTACAGTGATCATATGAAAACCTGGAGTAAGAAATCTTATGAAAGCTTATTTATTGAGCTTTTAGATTTTAGATTTGTATAAATATCAATAAAAAAAAATACCCTTATGACTGGTTTTGTAGTCCAGCGTCAAATATGTGCCAAAAATACATTGTATGGGTGAAAATGATCTTTTATGCCACAAATCATTAGGATATTAAGTAAAGATCATGTCCCATTCAAATATTTTGTAAATTTACTACCGTATATATATCAAATTTAATTTTTGATCAGTAATATGCATTGCTAAGAACTTTATTTGAACAGCTTTAAAGGTGATTTTCTCAATATTTTATTTTATTTATTTTATCAGATTCCAGTTTTTCAAACAGTTGTATCCTTTCCTAACAAACCATATATCAATGAAAAGCTTATTTATTCAGCTTTTGTATTCATTATTATTATTATTATTATTATTATTTATTATTATTATTATTATTAATAATAATTTTTGTAAAGGCTTTTGTCGTAATTAAATGTTGTAATTAATTTACGAATATAACTAGTAGAGGAGGGGATTTAAATAATTACATTTTTGTATAAAGTTAGCAATATTGGGCTTGTTATTTAAAAAATAATAATAAAACTCGTTACTTGTTACTCTTTCTAGTTACACTACTAGTTATGACTTTCCCTTCATGTCCCATATAAGTAAACTAATTTTGCATCCATAAAATTATTAAAAAATTATTCTAACAATCTATTTCTGCGTCATCATTTGACCAAAATCCGCATTGGATAGCAGCTAGAATTACAAACACTCAAAAGTGACAGTGATGTTCCCTTCCGAAAATTAACCATAGTACAAAAAAAAAAAAAAAAAAACATAAAACATGGTTACTATCGTTAAGCCATGGTATTTGTAGTAAAACTATGGTTAAACAAATGGAAATCAATGCGCCAAAAACCTTTGTTACTGCACATTTACTATAGTAAAACCATGGTTAATTTTCGTAAGGGTTTAAAGGAACACTCCGCTTTTTTTTTGTTGGAAATAGGCTCATTCTCCAACTCCCCCTGAGTTAATAAGTTGAGTTTTACCGTTTTGAAATCCATTCAGCCGTTCTCCTGTTCTGGCGATATCACTTTTAGCATAGCTTAGCATAGATCATTGAATCCTATTAGACCAATAGCATCACGTTCAAAAATGACCAACGAGTTTCCATATTTGTCCTATTTAAAACTTGACTCTTCTGTAGCTTTGAAGCTATGTAATTTCTATGGTATAGGTCTGCAGGTATGTTTAGAGATGTATTTTATCAAACAAAATCACATAGGTTTGTAAGAAAATGTTTCGTTGTTTAAAAAGATTTTTAATTATAAATAGTAGTTTTTATGGCGGGAGGGATGTGGGTGGGCAAGCCACAACTTCCGGATTTCTACTTCTTTTAATATTATTACTGCAACTAGTTAATAGTAACAAGTTCCTTATGAAAATTAACCATGGTTTTATACCAAATAAATCCAAAAAACCATGTTGCTATACTTAAAGGATAACTATTGCCAAAATGCAACCTGGGCTGTTTTTTTTTTTTTTTTTTTACTGTAAATGAGACATACTTATATCTAAAACCATAATTAAGACAAACAAGCCGTTTTTGAGATTGACCGTGATTTAGTTTTGTGGTCAGTGGCCGGTGAATGGGAATACTAGGGGCATAAATTTGAGCGCATCAAAATCGATATTTTTACAACACTAAGAAGGCTCGACACACCATGACACTTTGCTCGAAGTATCGCCTGGGTCTCTACACATGAACTCGAGCATTGAGAACATTGTTTGTTTACACAGAGTTTACTAAAAAGAAAGGTTTTGAACAACTCACACTGTTTGGGTTTCCGCTCGCAGCCGTCTTGCCAGTCAAGAAGTGAGCAAAGTGTCATGGTGTGTCGAGCCTTCTTAGTGTTGTAAAAATATCGATTTTAACGCGCTCAAAGTTATGTCCCTAGTACTCCCATTCACCGGCCATTTGACCAGAAAATCTAAAAAATTGCTCGTTTATCGTAATTATGCTTTTAGATATAAGTTTGTCTCGTTTACAGTAAAAAAACAGCCCAGGTTGCATTTTGCAATAGTTATCCTTTAAACCATGGTAACTACAAATTAACCATGGTCTTGATATTCTTACCAGTTTAACCATGGTATTTGTAATAAAACTGTGGTTTACAAATTGTAATCAATACGCCCAGAACATGTTTACTGCACTTTTACTATAATTCAGCCGGTTAATTTAAGTGTTGCATTAATCTCATTAACGTGTAGTTTTAAGCTATTTCTATGTTATAGGCCTGTTTTGAGATGTATTTTATCAAAAGAAATCACATAGGTTTGTAAGAAAATGTTTCGTTGTCTAAAAAGATTTTTAATTATAAAATTATAAGTAGGCTAGCCTATTTATGGAGGGAGGGATGTGGCTTCTTTTTATATTATTACTGTAACTAATTAATAGTAACAAGTTCTTAACGAAAATTAACCATGGTTTTATACCAAATGAATAAAAAAAAACTATAAAAAACTAACCAGGTCTTGATATTCTAACCATAGTATTTGTAGTAAAACTGTGGTTAATTATAATCAATACGCCCAAAAACATGGTTACTGCACTTTTACTATAATAAAACCATGGTTAATTTACTTAAGGGTATGCCCAACACTTAAAAGTTCGTAACCAAATAAAACAAACAACTTTTTTTTCCCGCCACTGGGTGGCGCCAACATCTGCCAAATAGTTTTCTTATAATGCAGTTATGTTTCCGTTTTTAGCATCCATGCAGAATGGAAACTAATTATGTCATTTTGTTCAGAACTTTAAGATAAACAAATAAAGCGAAGATTCGTCTAGCTAAATATGTGCAAACAATTCAAAGCACCACTAACAAATATGTCATTTTACGCATTCAAATGAAAGACTAGGCTTGCATTTCAAAGTTGTATTTAGCTATGCACTCATATGCAAATTACAAACGTCAGAACAAACTTTGACTCCACAAGACAATTTGTCTTGACAAAGAAATGTTGAGAGCACGTAACCTGCACACTAGTCATTTACTGACCAGAGCCACCAATCACACATCTACCACATGCTGTGGTTTGTTGATGCATGATGAGAAACGTCTCGAGGTGTGTTGACTGTTGCTGCGGTGCATTGCAGATTCAGGTCTGGAGGTAAAGAACTGACTGATGTGTTTCAAAGTAAGCAGCGGGGGATTTTGGGAGAAACAGACGAGGTGGTTTTCGTGCACATTCTCACTCCCTTTTCCCTCCCACTTGGAAGCGATGAAGAGATAAAATGGCCAACATAATCTCCATAGTTTTTTTTTAACAATCTTAGACAGCATGTGGAAGCAATCAGAGATCAGAGGGGATCTGTTTTGTCTTCTGGAAGGACACACAAAGGACTGAGTTTGCTCAATCTGCAATGCAAACTTCAGTAGAGTGTATATGGAGGAAATTCCAGCAGGCCGTTTGTAACAGATGTGATAGGTTTGTTCATTTATCAATGGAAAGTCAGCGAATCATGAGCCCTGTCGGTTTAGGCCTGATGTCCCTCAGGGCGATGGGAGCAGCGCAGCGGTACAGGAGAGATGTTTACAGGTTTTAGATTTAGTGGTCCTGTGATTTACTGTAAAGTTGTGGAATCACGTTTGCAATGTATATGCGGGAAGAGCAGCGCTATATAAAGAACCTGATGCAGATTCACTTAACAGATGTTTGACGAATCTCCCGACTGGGTGGATCTCACAAAAATGTGTTCAGGTCACATTTGATATGGAAGCCTGTTCCTGCCACTGAGATAAAAAGTACAAAAGGTAATTCTGACTTTTTATCTCACACGCTTTTTTTCCTCGCAATTGCGAGTTTAAATCTCAAAATTCAGATTTTTTTTCTCTCTCAGAATTGCATGAGAGAAAAATAACTTTATAACTTGCGACTTGCAATTGCAAGTTATAAAGTCAGAATTTGCGACTGAAATAAAGTCAGAACTTTTTTCTCAGAATTGCGAGTTTGTATCTCAAAATTGTGACTATTTAACTTACAATTGTGAGTTTATATCAGACAACTCTGAGAAAAAAGTCAGAATTGTAAGTTTATTTCCCACAATTCTGACCTTATTTCTTGTGATTTTGAGTTTGTATCACATATGCAGTGTGCAGTTTATATATCAAAATTGTTAATTTTGAACTCACATTTGTGAGTTTATATCTCATTTCTGAGGGGGGGGGAAATCTGAACTTTTTTTCTCAGAATTGCAAGTTTATATCTCGAAATCGTGACCTTTTAACTAGCAATTGTGAGATTATATCTAGCAGTTTTGAGGAAAAAAGTCTCAGTTATGAGATTTGAGTTGTTTTGCAAGTCAGAATCTTGCAATTCTTACTTTATAACTGGTATTTGTGAGTTTATATCACGCAATTCTGAGAAAAAAGTCAGAATTGCATGCTTATATCTCGAAAATTGTGACTTTTGAACTCGCAATTGTGAGTTTATATCTCACAGTTCTGAGGAAAAAAGTCTCAATTATGAGATTTGAGGAAAAAAGTCAGAATTGCAAGTTTTGTATCTCGCAATTCTGACTTTATAATTGGCATTTGTGAGTTTATATCACGCAATTCTGAGAAAAAGTCAGAATTGCGAGTTTATATCTCAATCTTGACCTTTTAACTTGCAGTTGTGAGTTTATATCTCACAGTTCTGAGGAAAAAGTCTCTATTATGAGATTTGAGGAAAACAAAAGTCAGAATTGCAATCTTATATCTTGCAATTCTGACTTTATTTCTCACAATTGTGAGTTTATAGTACGCAATTATAAAAAAAAGTCAGAATTACGAGTTTATATCTTGAAACTGTGACTTTTTAACTCGCAATTATGAGTTTATGACTCAATTCTGAGAAAAAAAAGTCAGAATTGCAAGTTTACATCACGTAATTCTGAGAATAAAGTCATAATTGTGAGTTTATATCACACAATTCTGAAAAAAGGTCAGAATTGCCAGTTTATATGACGCAATTCTGAGAATAAAGTCAAAATTGTGAGTTTATATCACACAATTCTGTGAAAATGTCAGATTTGAGAGACAAAAATTTGCTATAACTTTTTTTTCCTCTTTTTATTCAGTGGTGGAAATGGGCTTCATCCAAAATCAATAAGAAAATTGTTAACACTTTATAATAAATGTCAATAATAAATCATTAACAAACATCATATAATGCTTAACAGATTGTTAGTTAATGTATATTCAAATAGCTATAAATATGAGATAATGTACTTGTTAATGTTAATAATTAATTAAACATGACCTAATAATTAACAGACCATTAGTTAATGTAGATGTCATTAAACAATTCATATGATCATGTGCTTCTTAAAAATCTAAATGATTTTGTCAGAAATACTTTTTTTTCTTAATGTATTTTTTGAATGCTAACAAAAGTCATTGAAAGTTCAGTTCACATTTATCTAATGCTCGTTTTTACATTTACATTTTTTTTTAAATTGAGGTTTATACATCATCTGAAAGCTCAAAATAAGTAAATATAAATAAGCTTTACATCAATGTTTGGTTTGTTAGAATAGGACAATATTTGGCTGAGATACAACTATTTGAAAATCTGAAATCTGAGGGTGCAAAAATATCAAAATACTGAGAAAATCGCCTTTAGAGTTGTCCAAATGAAGTTCAATGCATATTACATAACATTAAGTTTTATAATATTTATCGTAGGAAATTTACAGAATATCTTCATGGAGCATGATCTTTAATATCCTAATGATAATTGCCATAAAAGAAATTGGCATAATGTTGACCCATACAATGTATTTATGGCAAACAAATGCTATGACTGGTTTTGTGGTCCAGGGTCACATATTGTCTTATTTTTGACAGGTTTACAGGATTCCTCCACCTATGACCAGAAAATATCTTCCCTATTGCTATTAAAATGAACCTACGCAATGATACACAACAAAATAATATCCACTGAGTGATAATCAGTTGTGTGTGTGTGTGTGTGTGTGTGTGTGTGTGTGTGTGTGTGTGGTCGCTAAGTAACCTTTCTTAGTAATTATCTTAACAGACACATTACATCCTGGGAGGAAAGTCTCAGAAGGTAGTGAACCAGAGGCAAAGCCTAACAGTTAATTCTCATTTATATTTACAACTAGACCCATAATTATATGTAATTTGTGCCGGATTACATCTTGTTTTATCACCTTCTTATTAGCAGGACTGTGTAAAAGACAGTGGGAGGTATGCCAGTATGTGTTTTGTTAAATTTCTACAATTCAAAACCAATTCTTTGTTTAGACTAATATAAAAATGTACTTTAAATAAATGACATGGTTGTTTCACATGTTAGCTAGCTAGTGTTTTATACAACCAGCATTGTGTGGTATTCTATAAGTATTCTATTTCAAACACAGTCGTAGATATTATCACATCCGGCCTCTGGGATTTAGCAGGAAGCCGCCCTGTTTGCTAATCAACACAGTAACAGAGACAGATGTGCAGCCGCTCACACCTCACAGGTGCTCCGATCTGCCGTCTTCCTGTCTCTCACTCCACTCTTATTAGCACACACGGACTTTCTCATTAAACATGATGAAAAATGTGCAGCTCATCACAGCAGATTGCTTCCAGCCTTGCTTTGCTGTTTGTGAGGACAAACCAGTGAGTGAGCGAGGGTGGATGGAATGAGATGGGACCGACGGGACAGAAAATTTAATTCAACAAATATTGTGCACTGCCAAAACAGATGAGGAACAGATTCAAAATCAAACCACAGTTTCTCCCTCATGTCACATTCTGGCAGAGCCGTCTGCTAGGAATAGAACTCCGTTGCACTTTCTCGGACAAATTTATGCACTTGAAAGATTTGTTTGGAGAACTTTTTGGAAAACTCATTACATGTTTAATGAAGTGCCGATGTTTCTTTTTTTGCAGCTTCTCAGAGCTCTGAACAATGAAAATAATTCAGGCTTTGAACGATTAAGATTTAACAGCATAACGTCATTCTCATGATCCCTAATTTCTTCATATCTCATACTTTTTAATTAGATATGCTAACATTATTGCTATTACTCATACAAATTATAAACTTTCACACGATACTCATGTGTTTTGTTGAGGTGTGTTATTATTTTTACAATGAATCAGACTTGTGATTTTTGGCTTAAGGATGATAAAACAGTCAAAAGTTTCATAAATTTACTATATAGGACAAAGAGACCAAAATGTCTGAGATTCTTGGAACTTGGGAACACCTTACTAACCTTATAGCAACAAGGTAACAAGCATATAAAACACCTTACTGTCAGAGTCATGTCTGTGTATTGTCCTGTTCTGTCATGTTTTCCAAGTGTTTTCCCCTTATGTTTCTAGTTCATTTGGTTTGGTCCTTGTTTTCCCCTTTTGATTTAGTCCTTTTGGTTTGTTCTTGCCCATATTTGTATTTCCCCCTCGTTATCTTGTTAACTTGTTTGTGACCACGCCCATGTCTCTGTGTATTTAAGTCTGCTTGTGATCACTCCCCGCTGTCCGTCGATAACGTTACATGTCTCCGCTTTATGCTCCGTGTTTTGGTTTGTTTTGTAACTGTTTAAGTGTCTTTATTTAATAAACTTGTATTCATTTACTCCGGATCTCCTCCTCACTCTCCACTCATCATCCATCCAAACTGTGACACTTACCAATCTAATTAGTTTTCCCGTCCAATTTGTACATTTTATGGGACTGGCTTTCTGTGTCATTCGCTACCAGCTATTTTCAGCTGAACAATACAGGCTTGTTTTTGCTGCTTGCTATCGCAAACTATTATGTCTTACCATATTATCTTAAAGAGCAGGTCATATTGGAGTCCCCTACAACAGGTTAAAATGCTTCTAAGGTTAGAAAACACTGTAATTTTCTCAGAATGTACATTTAATATTAAAATCATTTTGCTATGATTTCAAAACAATTCGTTTGAAGCAGTTATGTGCTTAAAGTCTGTAAACCCCTCCCTTCCATAAACCTACTCTGCTCTGACTGGTCAGCAAAAATTCAAAAATTAATTGCGATTTTTTCCCCTCAGAATTATTGTGAGATATAAACTAGTAATTCTGAGTTAAAAAGTCAGAATTGCAAGACATAAACTCTCTTGTGTCTTTTAAACTCAGAATTACTAGATTTAAAATCAAAATTCTGAGGAAAATAGTCATAATTGCAAGTTTAAATCTCGTAATTCTGAGTTTTTTCGCAGTTGTGAGTTTATGTCCTGCAATTCTGACTTTATAACTCACAATTGTGAGTTTATATCTCACAATAATTAGAAAAAAAAAAATCTGAATTATGAGTTTGTTTCGCACAATTCTGAGAAATAAAGTCGGAATTGCGAGTTTGTATCACAATTCTGAGAAAAAAAGTTGGAATTGTGAGTTTGTATCATGCAATTCTGAGAATTGTGAGTTTACCGGGTCCCACAATTCTGATATTATAACTTGCAACTGCAGGTTTATTATGCAATTTTGAGAAAAAAAGTTGGAATTGCAAGTTTGTATCGCACAGTTCTGAGAAATAAAGTCGCAACTGCAAGTTTGTATCACAATTCTGAGAAAAAAAAAAAAAAGATGGAACTGTGAGTTTGTATCACAATTCTGAGAAAAAAAAGATGGAACTGTGAGTTTGTATCACAATTCTGAGAAAAAAAGTTGGAATTGTAAGTTTGTATCTCAATTCTGAGAAAAAAAGTTTGCAATTTTGAGAAAAAAAGTTGGAATTGCTAGTTTGTACCACAATTCTGAGAAAAAAGTTGGAATTGTTAGTTTGTATCAGACAATTCTGAGAAAAAAAGTCAGAATTGTGAGTTTGTATCACACAATTCTGAGAAAAAAGTTGGAATTGTTATTTTGTATCAGACAATTCTGAGAAAAAAATTCAGAATTGTGAGTTTGTATCTCAATTCTGAGAAAAAAGTTGGAACTGTAAGTTTGTATCAGACAATTCTGAGTTTTATCTTGCAGTTGCGAGTTTATATCACTAAATTTTGAGATAAAAAGTTGGAATTGAGAGTTTATGTCCTGCAATTCTGACTTTATAATTTGCAACTGCGAGTTTATATCACTAAATTTTGAGATAAAAAGTTGGAATTGCGATTTTATGTCCCACAATTCTGACTTTATAATTTGCAACCATGAGTTTATATCACTAAATTTTGAGATAAAAAAGTTGGAATTGAGAGTTTATGTCCCGCAATTCTGACTTTATAATTTGCAAAAAGTTGGAATTGCAAGTTTGTATCGCACAGTTCTGAGAAATAAAGTCACAACTGCAAGTTTGTATCACAATTCGGAGAAAAAAAGATGGAACTGTGAGTTTGTATCACAATTCTGAGAAAAAAAGTTGGAATTGTAAGTTTGCATCTCAATTCTGAGAAAAAAAAGTTTGCAATTTTGAGAAAAAAAGTTGGAATTGCAAGTTTGTACCACAATTCTGAGGAAAAAGTTGGAATTGTTAGTTTGTATCAGACAATTCTGAGAAAAAAAGTCAGAATTGTGAGTCTGTATCTCAATTCTGAGAAAAAAGTTGGTACTGTAAGTTTGTATCACACAATTCTGAGTTTTATCTTGCAGTTGCAAGTTTATATCCCGCAATTCCCGTGTTCATGTCCTGCAATTCTGACTTTATAACTTGCAACTGTGAGTTTATATCACTAAATTTTGAGATAAAAAGTTGCAATTGTGAGTTTATGTCCCGCAATTCTGACTTTATAATTTGCAACTGCGAGTTTATATCACTAAATTTTGAGATAAAAAGTTGGAACTGAGAGTTTATGTCCCGCAATTCTGACTTTATAATTTGCAACTGCGAGTTTATATCACTAAATTTTGAGATAAAAAGTTGCAATTGTGAGTTTATGTCCCGCAATTCTGACTTTATAATTTGCAACCATGAGTTTATACCAAGCAATTCTGAGAAAAAAGTTGCAACTGCAGGTTTGATCACACAATTCTGAGAAAAAAAGTAAGAATTGCGAGTTTGTATCTCACAATTCTGAGTTTTATCTTGCGGTTGCGAGTTTACATCCCGCAATTCTGACTTTATAACTTGCAACTGCGAGTCCAATCACGCAATTTTAAGAAAAAAAGTTTGAATTTTGAGTTTATGTCCCACAATTCTGACTTTATAATCTGTTACCGTGAGTTTATATCAAGCAATTCTGAGAAAAAAAGTTGCAACTGCAGGTTTGATCACACAATTCTGAGAAAAAAAGTAAGAATTGCGAGTTTGTATCTCACAATTCTGAGTTTTATCTTGCGGTTGCGAGTTTACATCCCGCAATTCTGACTTTATAACTTGCAACTGCGAGTCCAATCACGCAATTTTAAGAAAAAAAGTTTGAATTTTGAGTTTATGTCCCACAATTCTGACTTTATAATCTGTTACCGTGAGTTTATATCAAGCAATTCTGAGAAAAAAAGTTGCAACTGCAGGTTTGATCACACAATTCTGAGAAAAAAAGTAAGAATTGCGAGTTTGTATCTCACAATTCTGAGTTTTATCTTGCGGTTGCGAGTTTACATCCCGCAATTCTGACTTTATAACTTGCAACTGCGAGTCCAATCACGCAATTTTAAGAAAAAAAGTTTGAATTTTGAGTTTATGTCCCACAATTCTGACTTTATAATCTGTTACCGTGAGTTTATATCAAGCAATTCTGAGAAAAAAAGTTGCAACTGCAGGTTTGATCACACAATTCTGAGAAAAAAAGTCAGAATTGCGAGTTTGTATCTCACAATTCTGAGTTTTATCTTGCAGCTGCGAGTTTATATCCTGCAATTCTGACTTTATAACTCACAATTGCGTGTTTGTATCACACAATTCTAAAAAAAAATAGGTCAGAATTGTCAGTTTATGTTCTGCAGTTCTGACTTTATAACTCGTAACTGCAAGTCCAATCATGCAATTTTAAGAAAAAAGTTGGAATTGCGAGTTTATGTCCCGCAATTCTGACTTTATAACTTGCAACTGGAAGTTTATATTACTCAATTTTGAGATAAAAAGTTGTAATTGAGAGTTTGTCCCCCAATTCTGACTTTATAACTTGCAACAGTGAATTTATATCAAGCAATTCTGAGAAAAAAAAGTTGCAACTGCAGGTTTGTATCACACAATTATGAGAAAAAAAGTCAGAATTGCGAGTTTGTATCACACAATTCTGAGTTTTATCTCGCAGTTGCGAGTTTACATCCTGCAATTCTGACTTTATAACCCACAATCGTGAGTTTGTATCACACAAGGTGAGAATTATCAGTTTATGTTCTGCAGTTCTGACTTTATAACTCGTAACTGCAAGTTTATATCATGCAATTCTGAGAAAAAAGTCAGTATAGCAAGTTTATATCTCGCAATTCTGAGTTTTTTTCTCACAATTGTGAGTTTATATCACATAACTATGACTTTAGAGCTCGCAATTGCGAGTTTATATCACAATTCCGAAAAAAAAAGGTCAGAATTGCGAGATAAATATTTATTTTGAATAAAAATAATTTATTTTTATTAGCATTTTATACTGTACTATTAGTGTTTTTATACAGGGTATGCTTCTTTGCCTCAAACCATCAGATTAATCTGTGTAAAGCAGATCTGAAGACCAAACTCGCCTTATTACCAATACCATGTTCTGCAGCAGTTTTATGCTTCAAGTTGTGCTACTAATCTCTCAAAGGGAAACACTGAAGCAGGTTTCTCATGTTCTAAGATGGAAAACACAGTAACTGAAAAGACATTTGTAGGAAAAAGCTTTGTGAAGAGGTCCATTTGAGAAGCTTAAATGAAAATAAGTAGTGCAGTGGTAAAAATGTCATTTTAAAAATAGAGCGGGAACGTGCTGGAAAGGGAAGCCTATGTATCATTACTTGTACCATGAAGCTGGCTACAAACTTTATATGAATTCTGTAACTCAACGACTCTAAGCGTCTTAAAAACACATAAAACTACTGTTATTTTTGGGCATGTGTAAAAATCCCCTTTGGTACATAGCATTGTCTTGCTTGCCCATTTAATGTCAGCGAGAACCTGACAAATATCCTGTCTTAAAACCGTTGAAGGAAAGTGTGCTCACTCACCCTAGTGAGTAAGGAAAGCGAGATGTTGATAACCTTCACCACTTTAAACAGAGATGACGAGGCCATGCAAATGCAGATTGCTTGGCAGTTTCTGTATTTGAGTATGTTTATACAGGTTCATCGAACGAACGATCCATAGGAGTTTCAGTTCTGTTATTATCACATCTGAAAATGACAAATAGCCTCGATTCAGTCAGAAATATCCTTCCTGTTTGAAAAGGTTGCAAGCGTGGGGGGTTGAAGCCGTACAGCTGCGCTATCTCAATTATATTGCTATAAAAATAGTCACATTTCATCATGTGTGTGCTCAATGCTTCTTTCTTTGAAAAATATTTTAAATAGCAAAGCGGGGAACAACCCTTTCTGTCTGTCCCATTCTCTGATTCCAGATCTCACCATGATAAAGGATCTTTGTTCAAATGCTAGAGACAGAATCAGGCTGAGCGTTGGCTAAGTCACTGTTGGGTCTTGTTTGTGTCTGTTACCATAGCAACCGCTATCCTCTGACCCGCCGGCAGACGTTCTATGTTGGGTGGTGGGAAGGAGTTGAAGCCTTCTTGTCAAACAGTCACAGAGTGGAAGTGACACTCCCTTTTGAGTCAGTCACCTCCAAATGTATGTGGGATTCATTCTGGTATGTTACCATATAAGGGTAATCTAAATAAACTCGCTTGAATCAATAGTTACCAATTAATCCTGCTGGCAGGTTGTTTCCTGGTCTTCAGTGGCATTACTCTAAATTTGCACTGCCTACTCATATCTGTTTCATGCTTCTGGAATCTTGAACCGTGCCAGTAATAATTTGCTTTTCAATACAAAGCTCAACATCTGTTGGCATCACCTTCTCAAAAAGTGGAAATTGCTCTGTTAAAGAGCCATTTTGTTTCTTAGTGGGGCACAGGGTGCATTAACACTCGCAGAGTGCCAAAACAAAATCTAGTTGGCTACTAACTAAAGCTTTTTCTTCTCCACATGGACTATTTCTCAGATTAAAGCCCTGTTCATAATGCCATCATATCATGGCATGTTTATATAAAGTTACCATTAGAGCCAACTTGGTTCTATGGTAGTAGTCATGACCTCTGGCTAGATATAGTCTTATCTTAAATAAATGTGTTCAGATGGGGACTAAATAATATATTCTAGAATGAGCAAAGCAGGTACAGGCCTTTTAGAATATTACTCAATCACCTTTGTCTAAGTCATCCGTACTTTTTACCTATGTTTTTATGAATATATAAGTTTGGATATACTTCATTTGTGACTTCATTTGCCTGCTACAGTGCCTTGTGAAAGTATTCATACCCCTTCATTTTTTTTCACGTTTTGTTATGTTGCTGCCTTAAATTATAATTTTTTCAGATCAATCTACACTCCATGCAAAAAAAAAAAAAAAAATGAAATAAGTAGATTGCATAAGTATTCATACCCTTAACTCAGTGCTTAGTTGAAGCACCTTTACAGCCTCAAGTCTTTTGGGGTATGATGCAAGAAGATTTGCACATCAGCATTTGGCAATTATCTACCATTCTTCGCCTCACGTCTTCGCCTCTTAAGCTCTGTCAGCTTGGATGGGGTCTGGCAGACATTTTCAAGTTTCTCCAGAAATGTTTGATTGGGTTCAAGCCCAGGCTCTGGATGGGCCACTCAAGAACATTCACAGAGTTGTCTATAAGTCACACTTTCTGTGTGATCAGGGTCATTGCCCTGTTGGAAAGTGAACCTTCTGCCTAGTCTGATATTCTTAATACTCTGAACTGGGTTTTCATTAAGGCCATCTTAATATTTTGGTGCACTGAGCTTTTCTTTTACTCTGACAAATCCCTCAGTCCCTGCCACTGAAAAACAGCCTACAGCTACCACCACACTTTACTTTTGGGATGGTACTCTGCAGGTAATGAGCAGTGCCTGATTTTATTCAAACATGATGCTTGGAACTGAGGTTCATCAGACCAGAGAATCTTGTTTCTCACAGTCTGAGGGTCCTTTAGGTGCTTTTATGCAAATTCCAAGTGTGTTTTTATGTGTCTTCACTGAGGAAAAGATTGAGTCTTGCCACACCGTCATAAAGCCCAGATTGGTGGAGTGTTGCAGTGATGTTTGTCCTTCTGTAAGTTTCTCCTCAGGTTCTTGGTCAGCACTCTAACCAAGCCCCGTCTCCATCAATTGCTAAGTTTGGCCAAGAGGCCAGCTCTAGAAAGAGTCCTGGTTGTATCAACCTACTTCCATTAAGGGTAACGGAGACTACATACTTCTGTGAACCTTTAATGCAGCAGATTTTTTTCTAAACTCTTCCCCAGATGTGTGGCTTGGTGCAATCCTGTCTCTGAGCTCTACAGGCAGTTTTTTTAACCTCAGGGATTGTTTTTTTGCTCTTATAAGCATTTTCAGTTGTTAGACCTTTTAATAAGATGTGTGTGCCCAATTCAAATGAATTTGCCACAGGTTAACTTCCCTCGAAGTGTAGTAACATCTACAAGCAATATGAATGCCCCTGAGCTAAATTGAAACTCTCCCAGATAAGGGTATGAATACTTATGGAATTTCTGATGTCTCCTAATATTTAACCATTGGCTTTAGCCATTCAACATTACAGTGTAATTGAGAGCTATCAATTTGAACATTTATTAGACTTAAAAAATAACAACTTCTAATTTAAGTGCACTTAAAACAATCTTCCTGCAGAATAAATCAGTTTAATTGTATTTTAATGTACTGTTCATTACCTATCACTAAATTTGAATGGATTTTTAGTTTCAGCATCAACATATATCATCTGTGATTGCACTTTCTAAAGATATGTCCAGATTACTATTAACATTAGAGCAACAGCACTATGTACGTGTGAATAGGGCCTAAGCCTTTAAAATGAAAACATGAGTAACAAAATCATTATGCAATAATATGATGCTATCAGTGATGCAATGATAGGGATAAAGGAAGTAAAATGATATACAAGAGATAATAAAATGTAAACAAATAAAGCCCAGTACATAGCTAGTACATTTTATGAAGTCATTTGTGAACTAAGTAAATTTCACAAGTATTCACGCACGTCTTCTCCTCTTAAGCTCTGTCACCCTGGATGGGGTCTGGCATTTTCAGGTTTCTCCAGAAATGCTTGATTGGGTTCAAGCCTAGGCTGTGGCTGGGCCACTCAAGGACATTTACAGAGCTGTCTATAAGCCACTCTTGCTGTGTGCTTAGGGTCATTGTCCTGTTGGAAGGTGAACCTTCTGCCTAGTCTGTGGTTCTTAATACTCTGGACAAAATCCTGGTACATTTAGCTAGTACATTTTATGAATTCATTGGTGAAGGAATTGCGAAAGACAAGCAGAGGTTTAAAACATACATTTAATGTATAAAATGTTCATTTTAATTACGAAGGGGTCTTTAGTGCCCCTAATGAAACATCATTGTGTGCTGCTATAGCAGACAACATTTAAAAATGGTTTGGTCATTTTGTCTTTGGTTTTACAATATGTGATTAAAAAGAGTGACAAAAAAGCAAAAATCAAGCTCCTCTAAAAAATTATAGAGTGCGTAAACCTATGAATAGAAAAGAAAAATACAGTTAGTGCTGGTTATGTGTCATCTACTGTATAGGTAAAAATGATTATTTCCTCATTTTATGTGGTGAACTCACTTGTGCAATGACCTATTTAAATGTATGGCTCTCAGTGCCACCACGTCCAAAACCTGAGGAAAAAAGAAAGATAATTACTTAGAATTATACCTGACAGTTGTTGGTTTTAAATAGAAAATATGGTATTGCCATGTCTAGTTGACCCTATGGCACGAACTAAAAACACACAAAAATCTTGACACTGTCAAGCAATGTGTCAAGCACTGATGCAAAATTTAATTACATAACAGAAAATTCTCTGGATAACTGATAGCAAGATGTTTGTGTGCCACTGGATGATCTATAAAAGTTTTATAGTGATCAAATACTGCTCTAAAGTAGTCCTTAGTCCATTTGTTTATGAAGTGAAGTACTAATCTATGTCATGTGATGCTCTAGTTAAAAAGCAACCCTACAGTACAGTAAAACAGAGCTGGTGACGCATTAAAGAAGCTTACCTTTGGGTCCAAAGAGCGCAGAGTAGCATGGGTTGTTACAATAGGGCTTCCCTTCGTGCTGTAAGGTGAGACACATTAGTCAGTGCACGGTACATTAATGAACTTGAACGGGGGCCATTATGCAAGACCTTCCTCAGGTCGTATTGACAGACTAACCCCCTGAAGTGTTTATGTAAGGTAAAAATATGCCAAAAGTTAACTGGACTCCATTAAGTCTGCCTGGTACATTAATCTGTGCTCTGTTCCAGAAAGAAGTTGGCAGGCCGTGTGTATTTCTGCGAGAGACTTACCTCTGCGTGTGAGCCAGCCGACAGGGTCTTGTTGCATTTCTCACATTTCAGACAGGGTCTATGCCAGTCTTTGCCAAGTGACGTCACTCTCTCAGCTGAAAAATCAATGATAAACATCATTAGGTCACATAAATATGAAAACCATATATAAATAGGCACAAAGGGATTGATTAATGCAGAACTGCAGTGCACATTAGTCACAAAATTACCCATTTATTGATTCATTTTTTAATTCACTCCATCTACGGTGACGGCAGTTCTTAGCCACAATATTTGAGATCCATCTTTTCACACCGATGACAACTTAGGGACTCATATGCAACTATTACAGAAGGTTTACATGCTCACTGATGCTCCAGAAGAAAACACAATGCATTAAGATGGGGTGAAAACTTTTGAACAGAATGAAAATGTGTACATTTTTCTTATTTTGCCTAAATATCATATTTTTTTTTCATTTAGTAGTGCCCTTCAGAAGCTTACAAAAGATACTTACATGTTTCCAGGAAGACAAAATAAATGAAATTTCCCCTGATCTTTAAATTAAAAAAGTTTTCACCCCCGGCTTTTAATGCATTGTGTTTCCTTCTTTCCTTCTTCCTTCGCATTAGTGAGCATTTGAACCTTCTGTAATAGTTGCATGTGAGCCCCTCAGTTTTCTTCAGTGTAAAAAGATGGATCTCAAAATCTCAAAAGTCATTGTTGGAAAAGGTTGAAATACAGAAAAATGCTGAAAAAACACAACATTTATACCTGAATGATTTTTTCTGAAGAACAGCAGACATTTTATCTGTTCAAGGCAAACAAGGGTCTCATGAACAACTATCACTAAAAAAACAATTTTAAGAATCAAGCGTATGTAAACATTTGAACAGGGTCATTTTTTATAAATTCAACTATTATTTTCTCTTGTGGACTATATGTAAATGTCTTTTCGTGAAATATCAGTACTAAAGTACTGGAAGGTGTATGTAAACTTTTGACTTCAACTGTATTTGACTAAGACCTGGCGAAGTGTGAAAACAAGCCTAATTTAGCCCATTTGACCAAATTTAAATCATTTAGCTGATTACTTCCAAAAAGTCATTGCACAAAATGGCTAAAGAGAAACGTTTATTTCCATCTGGGCCTGTTTATAATCTCATAGACAACTTGGAATCTAAAGAATCACTCATTAGCTTTTAAGTTGTTTTTATAGTGGAGTCACACTGGGAAAATTAGCTGACTTGCAGCTATTATGTAGTTCAATTAAACCCATGATGAACTTTTAATGTCAACAAAGCTTAAACTGAAATCTGAAGTCTGGCAGATTGCCTCTCCAGTCTTGTCAGATCATTGCGTTCTCCGCTCAGATAAAGTCATGACAGCGAGAACATGGGTGGGTGTGGACGCTGCATGCAAGACACTCCCAAAGGAATTTATCCCTCCCTTCCCTTATAAAATGGCCATAAAGAAGTCTTTATCTACAGCCCTCAGCAGAAAGATTTCTCCAAACAACCCTCATGATGAACATCGTAAAAGAAGTGGGAAGGGAAGGCAGTGTCTCCAGTAGGGGAGGTGTTTTTTTATGAGGGAGCTTTTGGGCAAGCGTCTACATCTCATGGACACCAAAGACTGTCTGAACGCATGACCACTCTATCTAAAAGATGTCAGATTTATGGCTCCATGAGAAAATTCGCTTGAGCTTTTTGGCACGCAGAAACAAAAGCATGGACAACAGGCAGATTAAGAGTTCCCATCTGTGACGTAAATCTGAAAAACGTGATGAGGTGTTGTTGATGAGTAAAGACCCCCGACAGCAAATAATGCTCATCTTTTATCTAGTAAGCAGAGTGTTGAAGGGTAGCACATACCCTACATTATTCCCATTGTTATGGACTACCGCACGCTGCTATTATTGCTTACAACAGCTGTATAGAGTATGAGTCTCCACCACGGAGGATGATACAGGACGCTCTTTTGTTTAGTACTGGTATGTGAACACATGATCCAGACATGCCGGAAGAGTTGGATGCAGAATCAATGGTCCATGTGGGAAAGAACATTTTGAAAGGACAAACAAGGCAGAAAAGAATTCCCTAGAATGGGTCTGGGCTCTTGCAATGCTGCCAAGAAATAGTTTGGTCATCTGAGCCACACCTAAGACAGTAATTGCACAACTTCCCTCAGACAATTACACAGAGGACACACTAATCTTTCTCCTAATGGCCTTTATCAATACAAAGTGTCCTAGACTTGGGTGTAAAATCTACAATAGAGATGTAATCTGCAGATGATGATTCTGAATTGCATCTGTTTTTGCAAACACTGCAAAGAGCCAGTCATTAAATTCATCTAAAAGCATTGCTTTGTTTCTTTGAGCATCTCAAAAGAGCAACAGTAGCCGTGTTTCCATTACCCTTCAAATTGCACAAGCTGAAAATAATTGGAAAAACTGTGAAAACTCCCATATATCGCAAAACAAGTTTTTAATCTTGCATGAGGTGGCTTTTCAGGCAAGTCAAAAAAGGAATATATTGCAAAACTGCAATATTGATGGAAATTAATGGAAACAGTTTTTTTACGCATTTACAGGTGACCTGGCATACGTAAAAGTCACATAATGTCCAAGAAACACCTCATACGTGGCCGCTCACAAGTATAACCAGCTAATGGAAACATCATTTTGCAAACGTTTTTTTATTAAAATGTATAAAATATCACAAACGTTGGAAACACGCCTAGTGAATATTGAACAAATGGTGTAAGTTTGGGTTGGAGCTAGGGGTGGAACGGTACATGTATTCGTTTCGAACCGAATCGGTACGGGGGTCACGGTTCGGTGCACGAATTTAAACGGAGAATACACGGTATGAAAATAAAAAAAAAAACTTGCCTGCAAAATAATTAATGTAATGCGGAACTACTGTTAGATACGCGGGTTCTTTAGGGACAGCTAATATTTAGCCCCGCTTTAGCTCTAAAGCTCTGATTGGCGTCGATGCAGCCGAGCTCCGCCTATGTATGCGGTCTATCAGAGCCCGTCTAACGTTACATTCTCTGGCACTCTGCAATTTTTTGTAAGCTCGACGGTCCATCATTGTGGTCCAGGGATTTCCTGAACTTTATGTTTTGTCAAGCCCCCATTATTTTGACGCTAATAGAAGAAACGGAGACGCATAGGCTTGGAGCTAGAGCGCAGCTGATGGTTGCTTAGAAACGGCAGACGCTTCCGGAGCGCAAGCGCCCGAGCGCTTTGTTGATCAGAAAGAAAGCGGCGCGTTTTTCACGCGTTTTTAGGCGCGACATGTGAACGGAAGAAAGCTAGCGTTTTTCACGCGTTTTTAGGCGCGACATGTGAACGGCCCCTTAGATCGCAAGTTTGGGAAAACTTCGCTTTTCCAGTCAGTTACAGTAGTACAGGCGAGAGAGTGGTGGAAAAGACGAGGACTGTGTGTTGCCGTTGTTCAGCGGTTGTTGGGTATGTGAGTGGAAATACATCTAATTGCCTTCTGCATTTTTGTTTTGCTTTTCCCTCCACTGTACCGAAATCATACCGAACCGTGACGTCTGAACCGAGGTACGAACCGAACCGTGACTTCTGTGAACCGTTCCACCCCTAGTTGGAGCTATCTGTTTGACTGACCAATAGGAGAAGTTAGGAGGAAGTTTTTGGGAAACATGTTTGAAACAGTCATTATTTTTGCAGATATGTTTGATGATTCTAGAAATTACACACTGTACTTTTAAATGTTTAAATGACAAGTATTGCAATTACAAACAAAGAAATCTCCAAAAACATGTCTACATCACATTTGATTAAAAATAATGGCTTGTGTGGTGGCTGCCATATACATAAACCTACTAACATCGGTCGTCATGACTTATCGAGAGAGGAAAAATTCTGTTTTAGTAGCATAACATCAGCTAACGGCAACATCATTTCGCAATCATTTTTTAACCAATTTTTAAAATATCATAAAAGTTTTGCGCAGATCTGTAACGAAAAAGCACCTAGCGAATATTGAACCAATAGTGTAAGTTTGGGGCGGGGCTATATGTTTGACCGACCAATAGGAGAAGTTTGGCGGAAGTTTTCGGGAAACATGTTTGAAACGGTCATTATTTTTGCAGATATGTTTGATGATGATAGAAATTACACACTGTACTTTTTGAAAAATTGTTGGCAAGTATTATAATTAAAATGAACAAATCTCCAAAAACAACGTCTACATCACCTTCGATTAAAAAATATTGGCTAGTGTGGTGGCTGCGATATACATAAACATAAACCCACCAACGTTAGTCGTCATGACTTATCGCGAGAGGAAAAAAAGACGTTTTAGTCGCTTAACAACTAAATGGAAATACTGCAATTTTGCAATAGTTTTTCGTCTAATTGTATAAAATATAGCAGAAGTTTTGCACAAATCTGTAATGGAAATGCACCTAGTGAATACTGAACCAGTGGTGTAAGTTTGGGGTGGGGCTATCTGTTTGACCAACCAATAGGAGAAGTTTGGAGGAAATTTTTTAGGAAAAGGGGTCAGTATTTTTGCAAATATGTTTAATCAGGAAATTAAATATTAATGGCAATAAAAACAAACAAATCTCCCAAAACGTCTATGTCTTCTTCAACTAAAAATAATGGCTAGTGCAGTGGCTGCAATATACTGTACATAAACCTACTAACATCGGGCGCAATGACTTATCGTGAGAGGAAAAAATGGCTTTTAACTCGCATAACATTGGCTAATGGAAACGCTGACATTTTGCAATAATTTTTTATCGACATTTTTAAAATATCGTAAAAGTTTTGCGCAAATCTGTAATGGAAACGCACCTAGTAAATATTGAACCAATGGTATAAGTTTGGGGTGGGGCTCTGTTTGACCGACCAATAAGAGAAGTTTGGTGGAAGTTTTTGGGAAGCATGTTTGAAATGGTCATTATTTTTGCAGATATGTTTGATGATGATAGAAATGACACACTGTACTTTTAAATGTTTCAATGACAAGTATTGTAATTAAAACAAACAAATATTATGAAAAACATACCACAGCATAGTTTTAAGGTCCTTGGCTTGCACACATAGTCCGAAATTCTCATACGAAATTTTTGCATGTTTTTTTTTTTTTTTTACATTTTTACATTTTAAATACATCCTCAATTTGTGTCAACCATGTTTACACACTGCTTCTGAAACCTTCGCCCATTATAAAAAAAAAAAATTGGATCTTGTTCAAATTTCTGCATTTCCATAGCAAGCATTTTAAAGGTGTTTTGGATATATATATATATATATATATATATATATATATATATATATATATATATATATATTAGAAATTACAAACAAGACCACTTACTCTCTATTTTGTGGTTATGGCAGAGTAAATTGTTT
>NC_133381.1:33191947-33279745 GCF_049309525.1 Garra rufa | reverse complement strand
ACTATTATTTTCTCTTGTGGACTATATGTAAACGTCTTTTACCTGAAATATCTTATTTAGGTCAGTACTAAATATATATATAATAGTGGTGGGCCGTTATCGGCGTTAACGTGCTGCGTTAACGTGAGACTCATATCGCGCGATAAAAAAAATATCGCCGTTAATCTATTCTCAAAGTTGGGTTGGGAGCTGGGTCTAAACTACGCAAGATATCATGACTTTCACCTTGATATTTTAGCGCGGATGACGTATATCTAGTTGAATTGCAATGTAGGGGGCGAGAACGAGTCTTCAAATTCTGTGAAATTACCACATCAAATGAGACGCGCAGACATGGGCTGTGTCCAAATTCAGGGTCTGCATCCTCCTTAGGATCCTTCCTACCAGGTTGAAGGAGGAGGGGTCCTCCGAAGACCGCAAAACCTGGAAGTAGGTGTCAGTGAATTTGGACAGCCTACACTTCTTTCAGTTCCCTCCCTTCCCCGTTGCTCATATCCTGTCGCCTAGCAACCGTGACAGCGCTAAGCAAGAAGTAAGGTTATCTGTACTGCACAAAACAAAATAACTACTCTTTCATCCCTAAAAGCGTTAAAAACATCTTCAATCACTAACAAGAAATTAGCTGTGTGTAAGGGGATATTCACACAGGCAGTAAGAAAGAAGCTAGTTTACGAAAGTGATGTTTTTTAACATATATACATACAAATGTAAAAAAAAAAAGCTTAACGCTAAAACCAAAGGCCAAACTAGACAACCGCTGTAAAAAAATATTTTTTGAAACGGCAGTTTTTTTTTAAACTTCCATCATTACTACCGCTTGCTTCGTCCGCCATTATTTGAAAATACTGGAAGCACTCTGCCGAAAGGAATTATGGGATAGGTAGGACGGGAAAGGATCCACCAGACCCATCCTTAAAATTCGGGGAAAAGGAGGACGTATTTGTGGGCCGCATTTGAAGGATCCTATGAATTTGGACAGCCTTCGTCGCGGCGCTGTGACGTAACATCCTTCAAATGAGTCCTCCGAAGGATGTAGACCCTGAATTTGGACACAGCCATGGATGCAGTTATGAAGCCGCTTCAGGGCAGGTGCGTGCGTTGCTAGAAAATGCCCCAGTGAAAATCTGCTGTGCCCCAGTAAAATCTCAAATTTGAGTTATAATTTACTTTGATAATCCCGAAATAAAGACATTAAACTATATGCAACAACTGAATTGACGCTTCTAAAAGCAACGCAGTTTATTGGAAGATGCACGCAGATAGGCTATCCATACCCGCGCGCCTGTATATTTTACTGGAACGCGCACGTCGTACAGCCTTTTGCGCAGAAGTACTTGGTTACACAAGTTTGTATAGTTAATTGTGTTGTAAATGCAATTGTCAAGCAGTTTGTGATGCATTTTGGAAACAGGAGATGAGCGCCTGGTCTAATGCGCCACCTGGCTTGAGAAACCCGTTCTCAAAGACTTACTTTTAGTCATTATTTGGGTAGCACACATATTCTGAATGCCTTCAGAAGAATTCAAATTAGCCATTTTAATCTAGATTAATCTAGATTAATTTCAAGATTTAATCTAGATTAATCTAGATTAAAAAAATTAATCTATGCCCACCACTAATATATATATATATATATATATATATATATATATATATATATATATATATATATATATATATATATATATATATATATGCATACATACATAAAAATTTAACTTTTACTTTTTTAAAAATAAAAAAAAGTTTATTATTAACACATGAAAAAAAAGTGGTCACAGGTCATTGCTGTACATTGTATATGTTCGTGCACTGAATATAAATATATATATATATATATATATATATATATATATATAGTGTATTTATGATGAATATGAATGTTTCATGTACTCTGTATATGGCTGCAACCATCTTTCTGTCCTGTGTTTGATTTATCTTGACAGCTCTACCCACAGCTGATCCATCAGCAGTCTTGTAACTTTATTGTGCCACCAATGTTTACCCATTTATGCCAGGCCACAGTTTTGTCTCAGTAGACTCCAACTGCCAGCTAACAGCCCACCCGCTGTTTCATCTCCAGCAGGCCGGTGTTACAGCAGTCCTGTTCACTGGCCTGTGAGGTTCACCATCAAGGATTTTCCACTGATCTTTATTTCCTCCCTCTGTTGACAGTAGATCCAGCAATCCGTGCTGAGAGATCATTTTCCCTGCCAGCCTCTTCCAGCACTATTATCATTGTCTGCTTACCATCACCAAAAGCATTATCTGATCTGAACACCCGCAGTACCTCACTTCCTCTAACTGTTTGTTTTTAAACAACATGAAAGGATAAACCTTTAAAATTTGTAGATTGCCTAATAGAATCCTGGCGTAATAATTCTTGGTTCCAGTGTTGGGGAAACCAATAGCGTGCCAAACTACAAACTCATCTTTTAAAATAGCTCATCTAGTCAAATATTCTTCTGAGGAAGTAGTTAGCTACACTACCCAGATATGATTGTATATCTCCGAGATGTTTTTAAAAAGCTCCTCATCTGGAAAACATCTGTTGCGTACAAACATCTGATAAACATATTTAAAAAGCTATTTTACATAAAATACGCATTTTAAAGACATTTTCTAAATGTCTTTTTAACATCTCTCAGGAAAAGGCTTGAAACATGAGCCAACAAACAAAAAACAAATACTAATCTTCCAGATGAAGACACCCACATAAAATAGAAGTCTCTGCGATTTATGTGTGCTATCAGGATTGAAACTCAAAACCAAACAAATAGCTAATCACACTGAATGTGTTTAACATCAATCCACCTTATTTTTCCTGTAAGAGTGGGCGCGGTCAGTTTTTCATTTTATGGGTCTGGCTTTTGGTCTCATCCACATCCAGATATTTTTAGCTGTACAAAAGACCTTGTTTTGCTGCTTGTTATTGCAGGTTGCCATATTATGTTAATGTACTATTGTAATTATCACCACACTGGTTTGCAATGCAAACAGTTTTACTATTTCCTTATAGCAGATAATGAACCGGAAGTCTCGCCCATAGGCTTACTTCCACGTTGAAGAATAAGGTGGATAGGCTACACAACAGAAAATGTAATTTATTATTCAGAATACTTGATTCTGATTGTTTAATTTATATCACAGCTTGGGCCAGAACCGTTGAGCTCACTTGGCGTATGACATGCGACAATCTCATTCATATTGCTATATAAAATATATCATTCTGTGCAGAGTTCATGTCACGGATTGGCCAGGTTCTTCCACCTCCCACACGCAGCCATCACACTCACCAGATTTCTGATTACACGCACCTGCACATAATCACCAGCAGCACTTATAAGCACACTTCACGCACCATTCAGTGCCCGGGCTCGTTTGCATGAAGCGGACTCATTGTGCTACTCTGTCGCGTTCACAAACAAACCTACCTTGCTACTTACCTGAATTCTCATTTTGTTCCAGTCTGTATCCGATCCTCTGTTTCCAGTCCAGTGTGTGTGTGCTCGTAAGTCAGCCAGCTGGACACCAACGGTGTGTGTGTGTGTGTGTGTGTGTGTGTGTGTGTCCTGCCCGAAGTTCTCCTCCCGTCGTTCCTGCAAAAAGAAACCATCTACATTCAGTCTACAACCTACTTCCAAAGAAACTATTCATCTGAACTGTTATACTTACCCGGTTCTGCACGTCATCATCTTCAATACTGCTCTGCTGAAACAAACATTGACATTACTATCACTTACCTCTCTCGTCGGTCTGCTTCCTTAACAGTTCAAATAGGTCTGATTTTTTATTTTTTTTTTGGTCTGCGTGGACTCACATATGATATGCATATGATCCACTCTGTGCTATCATGTCTCTGGACTCTAGCAGATGGCATACTCACTCTGGCGGTTTGCGTGACACAGCCATAGACTGTAAAAAATATGGGCGTAGTGTCCGTGACTTAACCTGTAGGTTTCTGAAGAGCAATTCTGAAGCTTATAGTGGGCGGAATTCGGTCGTCGCCATCTTGGAATCGCGCCACTCTTGGAAAATCGAAAATGGGCAAAGAGGCAGGACGTGGGTGGAGTTGGTTGCTGTAACCACATCTGCCTAGCGTGACAGTGGTGACAGCAGCGGCAATCCCCCTGTCACTCAAGTGACCACGCCCTTAATTATGCAGAACTTTAAGGCTTAATGTAACTTAAACAGAGTTATAAAAAATTCAAATACAAAATTCATGTATTTTAACATGGGAAGTCTATGGGATTGACTCCCCGTTTGCAGCCAATCTCTACACTGTAAAAAGTTTTCACCAGTTTCAACTTAACTTAAGTTCAGCAGCTGCCTTAAAATTTTAAGTTAAATCTACAAGTCATTTTAACTTATTGCACTAAAAATTTGTTGATTTAACTTGTGAGTTGAAATGACTTAAGCTGATTTATCTTAAAATTTTAAGGCAGCTGCTAAACTTAAGTTTTTAAATTGAAACTGGTGAAAACTTTTTACAGTGTAGCGGCCAGTTTATGAATTGCAGTTTAAGTCACTTCCGTGTTGGTTTCAATGGACACAGTGCGAAACCAGACTTCTTTTGCCCCAATAGAAAGCATATTTACACTGTCTGAAACATTCCTTATCCCCTATATAGTGCACTTCGTGCCGTTCACCGTACAGAAAATACTATTTCTGTGAACAATGGACCAATTTCAGCCGCAGATTCAGCACCTATTTATAGTGTAGGGGGCGGGACTCTTTGGATTCTAGAAAGCACTTGATTGGACTTAAAGTTATGGCTTACACTGCAGCCAGCCACCAGGGGGCGATATAAATATTTGACCTTCACTTTTTTGTGAGACACACTTGATAAAAAAAAAAATCACGCTACTTAAAGGAGTAGTTCACTTTTAAAACAAAAATTTACAGATAATGTACCCATCCCCTTGTCATCCAAGATGTTCATGCCTTTCTTTCTTCAGTCATAAAGAAATTATGTGTTTTGAGGAAAACGTCTAGGAAAATATTTGGCTGAGAGACAAATATTTGAAAATCTAAAATCTGAGAGTGCAAAAAAAAAAAAAAAAAAAATCTAAATACTGAGAAAATCAACTTTAAAGTTCAAATTAAGTTCTTAGCAATTCATATTACTAATCAAAAATTAAGTTTTCATATATTTACAGTAGGAATTTTACTTAATATCTTAACCTATTATCCTAATGATTTTTGACAAAAGAAAAATCCATAATTTTGACCCATACAATGTATTTTTGGCTATTGCTACAAATATACCTATGCTACTTAAGACTGGTTTTCTGGTCCAGCGTCACAAATAAGCTAAATAATGTACGCCTACATTGATCAGTCCATATTTACAACCAGAACTGTATTTATCTAGCAGAATAAATGTGTTCATTATTAACTAATTATTTATTATTAACTGAGTTGTCCCATTGGCCCTTGGTGATGTGCTGATCCATAATTACTATCCAAACAAACTGAAGCACTTACATGAATCATACTTTCCAAAGCTCCTTGAGAAAGAAATTACAGTTCAGGTAAGTGCGCTTAATTATTGCCTCAGTTGTAGGTCACACAAAAAGCTGTGAAGTAGCACTAAAACAGCGAAACTCATTAAAGAAAGTAGCTAAGTCTAAAACTGGAAAAGCTTTATTTTGTACAGCGCTGAGCTACAGCCAAGCTACTAAAAAATGTAGATAAGTTTGAGTGCATGAACAAAACATTTACACATCTCTGAGGGAAAACTACTGTAATTGGTTTGGGACTGTAACAGATATTTGGCATTGTCGAACTGGCGTGGTTCCCAGGTCATTACTCTAAAATGCTGCTTATAAATAACTTGATTTCCTGTTATTCTCTACAAAATGCAGCATATCATATTATTGTCATAATTGTAGATTGTTATAGGCTATTTGTGGGAGCCAGTGTGATAGATCAGGGTGTACAGAAGTGAAAGAGAGGAGGAGTGAGTAGTGAAAACAAACACAGACGTCTGTGATTAGGTAATCACGGTATAACAGTTTGTTGGACTGAACCCATCACTGCTGAAGACAGAGGAGAGAGAGAGAGAGGGCTGGGAAAGCAAAGTGTTCTCTTTGAGAGCTGAGAACAGACAAAATGTTACGTGTGTCATTGACTGAGGAGGAAGCCTTTATTGCCCCTACTATTACATCACATGTACACATCACAATGATGATGTCAATCATCTCTGGAGGACATTGGGTGGGAGGAGATGTTGCTGTGGTTACTCTGTTGTGGGCGAGTTTGGCCTTTTGATTGATAGCTGAACGATGATTATGATGCCACTCACCACACCTTAAAAGTTTGAACGCAAAGGTCTTGATGTTGAAAATAAAATTCAAAGACATGTTACTACACTTCTCGTCACCTTCTTTTCATCACAGGCTTACTGTAGCTACTAGCTAAAACACCTTCTCATGTGCGACACTTTCAAGAATTACAAGTGAAAAATGTTTATCTTGGAAAAGTGTCAAAAGGTGAGAAATGGTTCACATAGTCACAGGATTGCTTAACTCATATTTGTCAGGCCACGTGTAATGGCATTCCTCTTTGTAATGCAACCTGTTTGTGTTTGCTGAAGTGTGTGTTTATTTAAGAAAATTAAATTAGAATTAGATAAAAAAGTTTATCAAGACAAACTTTAAGTTGGCTTGAGAATGTCGGACCAGAAATTTAAAAAGTTTTAATTAAGTTTGACTGTTTTCAGTCTGAAATAGTTTGAAGTATAAAGTAAAGCTTAAAGCTTGATAGATAGATATATAGATAGATAGCAAGTTTTCTAGCATGATTAGCATGTTACTAGCATGTTTCTACCATGATAAATTAGTTACTAACATGTTGTTAGCATGATTAGTAAGTTACTAGCATGTTGCTAGCATGATTAGCAAGTTACTAACATGTTAGCACATTTCTAGCATGATTATCATGTTACTAGCATATTGCTAGCATCATTTGCAAGTTACTAACATGTTGTAGCATGATTCTAGCATGATTAGCATTTGACTAGCATGTTTGTAGCATGATTTTATCATGATCAGCATTTAACTAGCATGCTGTTACCATGATTAGTCAGTTACTAGCATGTTGTTAACATGATTAGCATGTTACTAGCATGTCGATAGCATGATTCTAACACAATTAACATGTTTCTAGCATGAGTAGCATGTTACTAGCATGTTGCTAGCATGAATTAACAAGTTACTAACATGTTAGCATTAGTACATGTTACTAGCATATTGCTAGCATCATTTGCAAGTTTGCAACTTGCATGTTACTAGCATGTTTCCAGCATTATTTGATCACGATCAGCATGTTGCTAGCATGTTGTTACCATAATTAGCATGTTACTAGCATGTCGGTAGCATGATTCTAACATAATTAGCATGTTTCTAACATGATTAGCAGGTTACTTGCATGATAGCATGACTCTAGCATGACTAGCAATTTATTAGCATGTTACTAACATGTTTCTAGCATAAGTAGCATGTTACTAGCATGTTGGTAGTGTGTCACTAGCATGATTAGCAAGTTACTAACATGTTAGTACATTTCTAGCATGATTAACATGTTACTAGCATATTGCTAGCATCATTTGCAAGTTATGAGCATGTTGTAGCATGATTCTAGCATAATTAGCATTTTACTAGAATGTTCCTAACCTGATTTTATTACGATTAGCATGTTACTAGCATGTTTCCAGCATGTTGCTAGCATGATTTTTAGCGTCATTTGCAAGTTGTTAGCATGATTAACATGTTACTAGCATGTTTCTAGCATGATTTTATCATGATCAGCATTTAACTAGCATGCTGTTACCATGATTAGTCAGTTACTAGCATGTTGTTAACATGATTAGCATGTTACTAGAATTTCGATAGCATGATTCTAACACAATTAGCATGTTTATAACACGATTAGCATGTTAATAGGATGTTAACATAACTTTAGCATGATTAGCATGTTGCTAGCATGAATTAACAAGTTACTAACATGTTAGCATTAGTACATGTTACTAGCATATTGCTAGCATCCTTTGCAAGTTTGCAACTAGCATGTTGCTAGCATGATTTTAACATCATTTGCAAGTTGCTAGCATGATTAGCATGTTACTAGCATGTTTCTAGCATGATTTTATCATGATCAGCATGTTACTAGCATGTTGTTACCATAATTAGCATGTTACTAGCTTGTTGCTGACATGATTAGTCAGTTACTAGCATGCTGTTAGCATAATTAGGATGTTACTAGCTTGTTGCTAACATGATTAGTCAGTTACTGACATGTTGTTAGCATGATTAGCATGTTACTAGCTTGTTGCTAACATGATTAGTCAGTTACTAACATGTTGTTAGCATGATTAGCATGTTACTAGAATGTCAGTAGCATGATTCTAACATAATTAGCATACTTTTAACATGATTAGCATGTTACTAGCATGTTAGCATGACTCTAGCATGATCAAAGACTATCGCTGCGTCCGAAATCGCATACTTCCCTACTATATAGAATGCGAAAAACAGTATGTGAGGCGAGTAGTATGTCCGAATTCATAGTATTCGAAATACAGTAGGCGAGAAGTACCCGGATGACCTACTGCTTCCGCCCGAATTCTTCAGTACGCATACCATGGACACTTCAGGCTCCAGGAGAGGAGTCGTTATTCGAAAAATGGCGGAAAGTGGAGACGCGGTGGATGTAATACGTCCGAATTCCATTCATACTGCCCATATTCATACTATATAGACGCTTTTCCTGAACACGGAAGTAAGTCCGACTCTTAACTGAAAGAATGCTTTGCATTTCCAGTCTGTATTGTTTCTAGTCAAATTAGGGTATATTCCGAGCGAATAAACTAATGTTAAACCTATTAAAATGTTTTTAAAAAGCACATGGCTCCATAGCGCCATCACTTGGCAATGTCGCAATGACCGTCATTTGTCAGTGCCTCACTTAATGAGTGTGTAGATGACACGTCGTTAGCTACATTAAAAACAGATGGACGCTATTTGAATGGGTTCCTATGGAAACCGGAACAGAAAAGCATTCAATCTGACGTTAGAATTCGTAATGGCGGCGCTCATCGTTTACTCAGGAAAAAGGTCTATAGAACGTACTGTTTTAACGGTCATGAAGTACGTTCAAAATTAAAATGTAGTACCTACTGAAGCAGTATGCGATTTTGGATGCAGCTTATGTCACTCGTATAGTTTTAAATTGGGAAAAATGCAACGCTCATTAAGCCCCGCCTTCTTAATAAAAGAGCCAATCATTTATTAGCAAAGTCCTATTAAGACAAGTCATGTCACTCGGCGGCCATCTTTGAAACGCCTCTCGGGCATCCAAGTGCAGCTCCTATCTCTTTGAATGGGGAAACATCAAATTCTCCAAAACTGTTCGCCAAGAACTGCCTCATAAATATAGTTCCTTGTGCTTTAATAGCTTTAAAAAAACGCTTATTTTTCCGGCTAGATGAGCCAGTGCGCATGCACACGTCTTAGAGCGCCGACTGTTTCTTTAGCAACCAGGACTTCTAACTGCAGCTGCAGTGACGCGCTGACTTTACTCATCAACGATTGGCTCTTTCACTAAGAAGGCGGGGCTTCGCGGCCATGATGACCGTTGCATTTTTCCCCATTCAAAACTACACGAGTGACATGTCTTTGGTATTCTATAGTCTTTGTTATTAGTTAGCGCGTCACTGCAACTGCCGTTAGAAGTCCCGGTTGCTATAGAAGTAGGCCTACTTCGCATGCGCACTGGCTGATTTAGCCTAAAACATAAGCTTTTTTAACGCTCTCGAAGCACAAGAAACAACATTTATGAGGCAGTTGTTGTCAGATTTCATTAGTGATTTTAAATATGAAATTTAATCATAAGCTTGGTGAACAGTTTTGGAGAATTTAATGTTTCCCCATTCAAAGAGATAGGAGCTGCGCTTGAATGCGGTGTTTCAAAGATGGCCGCCGAGTGACATGATTTGCCTTAAAGGGACTTTGGCATCAAAGATATATATACGTAGATGCCTCATTAGCAACTGTTTCTATGGGCCTTTATACGTAAGCCGTCCACCATTATGCTGTGGTCCACTTGACGTCATTCACCCATAGATCTATGTAAATCACCATAGTAATCACTGAATATTCGAAATGCCACAGTCCTGAACAACCTACAGTATGGTGAATGACGTCAAGTGGACCATTCCAAAATGACGGACGTATCTACGTGCTTGGAGCGGTCCAATGGGGTATCTACATATATATATCTATGTTTGGCATGATTAGCAATTTATTAGCAAGTTACTAGCATGTTGTTTGCATGATTAACAAGTTACTAGCATGTTGCTAACATGGGTCTAGCATGATTAGCAAGTTATTAGCACAATTCTAACATGCTAAGCATATTGTTAGCATGATAGATAGATATATTTAGTTTAGTTTAAATGAGTTTATTTGATTGGAAATAGTACATAGAAAGGAAACTTGATTAAGTCTCAAAGGATTCTGGGAGTTTTGACAGTTGGAGTTTGAATAGTGTTGGCTCATTTGAACATTCCGTCAATGTAAGTCTATAGGATTTTTCCCAGTTTTATTGGTTATTTTTAGGAAAACCGTAAGTCTGATCAGTTAGAAAAGATATAACAACTCGAGTCAGAACAGTCTGAAAATCTGGGCTGAGTTTGGAGAGTTAAAGCTCTAGAAGGAGTGTCAGTCAGAAATTTTAGTCTCAGAAGAATAATATAATATAACTAGAAGCTAAAGTTCGATGACAAACTTTAAATGTTGGCTTGGAGAAGCAAACCGGGCAGCCTTCGGGCAAAAGGGCCAGCCCAGAACACTTAGAGCTCTCTGATTGAATTGTTGCTAGTAAAAATGCTATTACGATAAGTAATGCTTAGTATATTTTAGGTTAAAACAGCTTGCCATAGTGGATTTATGTGTATTTTAGGTTAAAACGGCTTGCCATACAACAAGTGTGCAGCGCGTGCTTGAAAGCCTTGCTGTGCGGTTGAGCCTAAAAGCATTAATAAGCAAGCATTTAAGCTGTGTAATATATTACTCTACTATTATTGTGTTTAATCGCTGGAGTGTTTGTATTTAAATACCTTTAAAAGACGTGCAAATGATGTCTTTGATGATGCAGATGAAGACTGAGCAGTGCATCTCATGTTAGTTAGTTAAGCCTATGAAAAAAGTAATTTGCACCCAATGCAGGTCTTTAAAATATTCTTCTATATTTATTGTGTTGAATCGCTGGAGTGTTTTTATTTAAATGCCTTTAAAAGACGTGCAGTCATGTATAATTCTCAGTCGGACATCTCGGAGCTCATGTAACACACTGCTGAACGCAGCGCTCTCTGTATGAAAACAAAATGCTCACAAACAACTGCATTTAGCTGTTGATATTTTCTAATGGGTGGACTGAATTAAATCGCTGCAATATTGTAATTTTAAAGGCGTTCTAATTCGTGCAAGTTATGTCGTTCGTCTCCATGTATACTCGTTGAAAGCAATCTGTACGCGGTGAAGGAAATGCTTAGGGTTTTCAATAAATTCGCTCAAACAGCTGAATTCAGGTCTTGATGTGTTCTAATGGGTATTTACAATTAAATGGCTGGAATATTGTAATTTTAAAGGCATTATTTATATGCATTTTCCACCGAGTTCAAAGTGAAAGTAAGTCACAGCTCGGTAACATGGTCGTTAGTGAAACTGAAAAGCTCATTTGCAGCTAATGTAGTTCTTTAAAATATTCTTGTATATTGATTGTGTTGGATCGCTGGAGTGTTTTTATTTAAATGCTTTTAAAAGACGTGCAGTCATGTATAATTCTCAGTCGGGTAAATTAGCTCCGAGCCTGAAAGCTCGTCTGTGTAACACATTTGCTGAAGACAGTGCTTTAACTTTGAAATAAAACAGATCACAAAAGGCTGATTTGTTGATGTGTTCTAATGGGTATTTACAAACAAATCGCTGAAATATATTTATTTTAAAGGCGTTCTAATTCGTGCAATTTATGTTGTTTGTGAGCACATACAGAGAGAGTTCGTGCTGACGGCTTGTATACTCGCTGAAGGGTGCAAGCTTTCCTTTTACAAGAACTGCTCTCAAACCACTGAATTTAGCTGTTGATGTGTTCTAATGGGTATTTAGAGTTAAATCGCTGTAATATTTAAATTTTAAAAAGCGGTATTTATTTGTATTTCCACCGATTTCAGAGTGACTGTAAGCAAGAGGTTTGAGTCCCGCCTCTTCAGTGGAGAGGTATTGCGCCTTTAGATGGCGCATTTTTTCTCAGCCCATTGAAATCCCATAGAAATTTTTCATGTAAAAAAATTAATATTAAATCAACTGTAAGTCTGATCATTCCAAAAAGATATAGCAACACTTTCGTGACCAGGGCCCAGGGCTCCGCCGAGTTTGGGGCTTGTAGCCTTAAAGCTCTAGGAGGAGTAGCGTATAGAATTTTAGTCTCAGAAGAAGTTTAATAATAACTAGAAGCTAAAGTTCGATGACAAACTTTAAATGTTGGCTTGGAGAAGCAAACCTGGCAGCCTTCGGGTAAAAGGGCCAGCCCAGAACACCATAGTGGATTAATATGTGTATTTTAGGTTAAAACGGCTTGCCATACTGGAATAAGTGATGAGCGCCTGCTTCAAAGCCGCGTCGCGTTGCCGTGCGGTTGAGCCGAAAAGCAGAAATAAGCAAGCATTTAAACTTTTTATTATATGACTGAACTATTATTGTGTTGAATCGCCGGAGTGTTTGTATTAAAATACCTTTAAAAGACGTGCAAATGATGTCTTTGTTAACAGACACATAATGCAGCCGTGCATCTCATGTTAGTTAAGCCTATGAAAAACGTCATTTTCACCCAATGCAGGTCTTTAAAATATTCTTCTATATTTATTGTGTTGAATCGCTGGAGTGTTTTTATTTAAATGCCTTTAAAAGACGTGCAGTCATTTATAATTCTCAGTCGGACATCTCGGAGCTCATCATGTCTAACACACTGCTGAATGCAGCGCTTTCTGTATGAAAAAAAAAAAATAGTCACAAACAACTGCATTTAGCTGTTGATATTTTGTAATGGGTGGACTGAATTAAATCGCTGCAATATTATAATTTTAAAGGCGGTCAAATTTGTGCAAATTATGTCGTTCCTCTCCATGTAAACTCGTTGAAAGCAATCTGTACGTGGTGAAGGAAATGCTTAGGGGTTTCAATAAATTCGCTCAAACAGCTGAATTCAGGTCTTGATGTGTTTCTAATGGGTATTTACAATTAAATGGCTGGAGTATTGTAATTTTAAAGGCGTTATTTATATGCATTTTCCACCGAAATCAAAGTGAAAGTAAGTCTCAGCTCGGTAACATGTTCGTTAGTGAAACCTATTGAACAGCTCATTTGCAGCTAATGTAGTTCTTTAAAATATTCTTGTATATTTATTGTGTTGGATCGCTGGAGTGTTTTTATTTAAATGCTTTTAAAAGACGTGCAGTCATGTATAATTCTCAGTCAGGTTAGCTCCGATCCGTGAAAGCTTGTCTGTATAACACATTTGCTGAAGACAGTGCTTTAACTTTGAAATAAAACATATCACAAAAGGCTGATTTGTTGATGTGTTCTAATGGGTATTTACAAACAAATCGCTGAAATATATTTATATTAAAGGCGTTCTAATTCGTGCAATTTATGTTGTTTGTGAGCACATGTCGAGAGAGAGAGAGTGCTTAGGGCTTGTATAAGTGCTGAAGGGTGCGATCTTTTCTTTTACAAGAACTACTCACAAACCACTGAATTTAGCTGTTGATATGTTCTAATGGGTATTTAGAGTTAAATCGCTGTAATATTTACATTTTTAAGGCGGTATTTATTTGTATTTCCACCGTTTTCAGAGTGACTGTAAGTAAGAGCTTTGAGTCCCGCCTCTTCAGTCAAGAGGTATTACTGTTAGAGGGCGCATTTTTTCTCAGCCCATGTAATTCATTGGGAAATTTGTCATATTCAAAAATTAATAATAAATCAACTGTACATCTGATCAGTCCAAATAGATATAGCAACTCTTTCGGGACAAGGGCCCAGGTCTCTGCCAAGTTTGGGCCTTGTGGCTTCAAAGGCCTCGGAGGAGTAGCTGTCAGAAATTCCTTTAGGTCATAAGAATAATAAAATATAATAATAAGTTTAAATAGCATAACAATATGTTGGCTTCTCCAAGCCAACATAATAATAAGTTTAAATAGCATAACAATATGTTGGCTTCTCCAAGCCAACATAATAATATTACGTTTAAATAGCATTTCAGTAAATTGGCTTTCCCAAGCCAATTTAATAAAACAAATATTCCAAATATGCAGACATAAATACTATGATCTCAAACTATCATTTCTGGTGAAAGAACGCAACTATGTTCTTAAAAAGGAGAGGGGGTGAGAGTAAAAAAAAGCTGTTTCCTTAGCAACCGGCTGTTATTTGTCATAGTTTACTTCCTGTGCCATGGTAACGAGAAATAAAACAGGATATGATGAGCTTGCATGTGTTTGGAAGATTTTAACAGTGTTGCAAGCCGTTGCACTGACAAGGCAATAGTATCATCCCGTGTCAGCTGAGCTGCAATACAAGCTAAATTGTTCTGTTTTTATTGCCAGACAAATATTTAAACATGGCATCAAGTTGGACAGCGTAATGTATTTGTTTAGCTGACTCACATTCATTAACTAAATGGCAAGCATATGTTCCATTTCAATTATATTGAAGATGAAAAGAGAAAATGTAATTATTGTCAGATAAATCTCACAATCAGTGCATGCTTTTGCTGTGCATAGCTGTGCATCGGTTTACTGTCACTAAAAGTTTATAGCATTGAGCTGTTCATGATTTGGCATCAGTTTGCCTTTAAACACCCATGTTTCACACTGTGGTTTAATTGGCATTTCTTTTCCAAAGGTTGCTGTTGCCTGCACTGATGAGAATTTTTCCAGTTTAATGGGCAAATGTTGAGAGAGCATGTCACATGAAGCTGAGAAGCGTGATTTAATCACTGGCAGACAGACACCAGCTGGGCGAAGAGCAAGTCCCGGCTGGCCTTCAGTAAGCATTAGTGCTTAACACAGTAAACGTAACTGGGTCTTCCTATAGAATGGGTGCCTTTTGTGTCACTCATGTACATATTATCTGTAGAAAAATTAGAATTGATTTGAACAGTAAATAGTTAATGCAAATGTTTTGTCTGCGTTAACAATGTTCCAAACAAATAAAAAAAATGTAAATTATTATTATTTTTTTTAATATGTTTTAGTCTTTCATCAGGATAATTGGTTTTGGCCTTAATAATGTGTTTGGATATATGCACTAACAAAATATATGGAAATAAAAGCTTATATTATATGATAGATTTTAATTTTTTTTAAAAAAAGACATCATTGTGACCAGAGGTTATATAACCAGATCTCATAGGAAAACACTTGTTTTACCAGGTGGGATAAGCCTTTACCCCTAACCCCACACTTGTAATAGCATCTAATAACTGTTTTTAAATCTATTAAAAAGACATAGTTGTGGCCACAGTTTTATAACCAGATGTAGGAAAAACACAAGTATAAGGTGGGATTTCGTATGAATTCTGACATGAATCACATGAAAATACACAATTTTTAGGAAAAACTAAAAAGCAAGAGTTTCCACCCCTAACTCCACCCTTAAAAAACATCACTGGGGTGCAAGCAGATCGTATGAAAACAGATTAAATTCGAATTCATATAAAATTCATACCAATTCGTCAAAATGTAAAGTAGTTACGAATTGCCATGATATTGTGTGGTCAACCCTGTTACCATCTCTTTTTTTGATTCCATATCTAAAAACATCACAGATAAGTTAAGGTCTTCTCTTTTCATAATTTTTGTTACATTTTTCACTAGGGGTGTTTTTTTTAAATGTCAACTCTGTTACTATGATTTTGTATGGTAAACAACTGGTAATTAATCTTTTAAGTCTTTTAATAAATGTAATATATATATATATATATATATTTTTTTTAATCTATTAAAAAGACACAGTTGTGGCCACAGGTTATATAAACAGATCACATAGCAAAGCACAACTATTTTATGAGGTGGGATTTTGTATGATTTCTGACGTGAATCCCATTAAAATGCACTATTTTTTAGAGAAAAAAAAGTGTGAGCGTCCACACTATCCCCACCCTTAAACAAAACCATCACTGGGGTGTAAGCAGATCATATGAAAACAGATTAAATTAAAATTCATACAAATTTCATACCAATGATATTGTGTTGTCAACCCTGTTGCCATCTTTTTTTTTTATTCCATATCTAAAAACATCACATACAAGTGAAAGTCTTCTCTTCTTATAATTTTATGTTGTGTTATATTTTCACTAGGGATGTTTTAAAAATGTCAACCTTGTTACTATGATTTTATATAGTAAACAGCTGGTAATTGAAAAGTGCCTCTTTGTAATATCAGCATCTAATCTAATTTTGGCCACAGGTTATATAACCAGATCTCATAGGAAAACATAACTATTTTATGAGGTGGGATTTTGTATGAATTTTAATGTGAATCGCATGAAAATGTAAAAAATTTTGGGAAAAAAGAAAAAGCATGAGCTTCCACCCCTAACCCTACCCTTAGACAAAACCATCACTGCGGTGTAAACAGAATGTATGAAAACAAATAAAATTTTACTTCATACAAAATTTATGCCAGTTGCCAAAATGTAAAGTAGTTATGAATTGCCATGATATTGTGTTGTCAACCCTTTTACCATTTTTTCTTTGATTCCATACCTAAAAATTTACAGACACGTTTAAGTTTTTATTTTTTTCATAATTTTTGTAACATTTTTCACTAGGGGTGTTTTTCAAATGTCAACCCTGTTACTATGCTTTTGTATAATCAATTGATCATTTTAAGGTGGATTTTATTCTTTAAAGTCTAAAACAGGAATGTACTTTAAAACATCCCCACTCAAAGTGATATGCAAGTTGTTGGCAGTAAAAAAAAATGATGATAACCTAATTAAATGATTGAAAATGTTAAATAATAATTGCAGTCTCAGGGGAGCATAACATATGAACTCCGAATAAACTTGAAACATCTATTTGTGAATTTCAGAAAGTGGAAAATAGTCAGATAGCTGATGAAAGTAAAAATTTCAATTAGACAAACAGTCCGCTCCTTAAAGTGCCAAGTTTCCATGGACACTTTTCCCGTTTCTGTTTTCACTCTCTTGATAGTCTAGCAATAGGTAAATCAAAGGTAATCTGAGCGACTTTACTTTGGCTCTAGTACTCTACAGGAGAGAAAATTACTCTCATATGCCAAAAAGCACTAAAGCAACTGGTTGAAAAGCCCTGTCTACTGAAGACCGAAATGTTACAGGATTTCAGTGGCAGTTCGATAAGCCTCAGAGTGCATTTACTGCTGGTTTTCTGCCACAAAAGTACCACAATCATCCACTCTACTGTGACACCGCCTTAACATTAATTCCTCAGCCTCATATACTACCATAAATCCATTGATACAAAATCAGACATGATATTTGGACAGACCACATATCCACACGGTTTCCATTATGAGGCCACCATGCCACACATGGCATAGATCAGTAACACAAATTACCAGGAATACAGGTTTATTGGTGTCTTGGTGAAGCTTTGAACTTGGGGATTTTCTTCACCATGTACTTGCAATAGATCTCCAAGGCTCCTACATTTCAGGGAGGCCGTTTCCATTTGTGTACTCTGGAGTCTTCATTAAGTCAGTTTATCTGCACGGAAATGACTGTGGTTGCAACCAAGAGAGTTTGGCGGAGGAACGAAGGGTTATGTCATAATGGAGTAACAGGCTGAAGGAAAGCAGAACGGACAGGAAACGACTGTACGGTAACCACAGTAACCTGCCCCTGTTATACTGTATCCATTCCCTAATCCATAACTTTTAAGGATTTAACACCTACCTGCACAATAAACCCGTAAGTAATAGAGTGAGAAAAGTGTCAGCGTGCTAAAGAAATACACAATTCAGTTGAGCTAAGCATAGTAAAACTTTTATTTCAAGCCAGTACTCTGGCAAGCCTCAGTATAAACTAGAATGAATGAAAGTCAGTGGTTTTATACGGAAAATGTGCAATTTAGGAATCACAGACTGTCGGACAGCAGGAAAACGTCCTGTGGATTGGTATCCTGTGGAAGCGATCACGCTCTTCTACTGTATCTGGCGCCGCTCCATCATTGTGCTGCGTCCACTGCAACCGAAGGGAAATGTTTAAGTCATTATGTTGGAGATGGTTTAATGTCATTCTTCTCTAAAAGCCTCTTCGTGTTAAAATCATCTGTAAAATGAAATGGAATGGTTCATATCTGGAGGGCGTAGTGGAAATCTTTATGCTGATAAGGCTCCTAAAATATTGTGGCATGTCATGGATCGTAATATTGTAGTGGTTAAGTAATCATTATATATTAGGCTGGGGATCCTGTGGTCACTTGTTTGTGAATACTGTTGTTCTTATAAAACTGGCCCATTAAATATAGCATTACTGTGGAAACGGCTTGTAAATCTACGTCGTGAAATAAAGGACTCTATGGGGAACAGGAATGAGAAACACATTAGATTGTGGACTCTAAATTCTCTGTGAATCTGTCCTGTCATTATGCCTTGTTGAATCCAGTGTAAAATCCTCTGAAGTACCTCCAGTTTTTAAAACAAACTGGCATTTTCAGTGACTCTTTCTGCACCTTACATACTTAGACCAGTAGGTGGCAACTAGTGATTGTCTCTATGAATTGATTCATTAAAAAAGGCCTAGAAGAAACACACAACTTATTGAATCATTCACTCAATCTGTATATGTGTATGTCATAGAATCATTTACCCAATTGATTCACTTAAATCCACTGATCCATTCAGGAAGAAAACACCACGTTGCTCTCAAACGGAAAGTTTAATTCTTCCGTGGCTTTATAATTGTAGCTATTTTCACAGGAGGAGCAACTGGGAAAACTAAAATGTAACTTTTAGTATATTGAACTATTGCATAAAGCAATTTATACAGGAGTTTCTGGTTCTCGAATCTGATTGGCTGATAAGAGTGTGATATTAGAGCAATATCAGAACTCCAACAGCCATTTCACAGTTTGTAATTGTATCACTCCACTTGCGGTACTTCTAACAGCGAGTGTAATGGTGGAAGCCCAAATCCACTGTAATTTTATAAATAATACTGTTTTGTGTCATGCAATGTAGTTTTAAGAGGTTTTCAGGTGAGAATGTACTTGTTTATAGTTCAAATATGCAGTTTGTTAATAAAGATAACGCCTATTTGAAAATTTGTGTCGACGTTTTCTAACAAATGAGCTCCAGGGCGTCAGCGATCATTCAGCGCTCATGAATCCGCCTGAGAGCAGTCTCACCTCCGCCAGATCTTCTTGAATTTAACGCTGGCTCTGATGTTTCTACAGTGGTTAAACATGAGATATAATTTGTTTTGAGTAAATCTAACGGGTAGTCTTTGGTCTCATTAAACTATTATTTGTTCCAGAGCAAATAGTTTTGGCAAAATTTAATCAGATTTATTTAAATCGTATGCTGTATATCAGAGTGCTGTCTTTGTGTGTTTGACTGAATTCCCTAGTAACTTTTATGATGACTGTTGTTGTTTATTAAATAACTATTATTAAATAAATAATATTTTATATAAAATAACAGTAGTATTTAAAAGTGTTTACTATTGAGAAACAGTGTTTTTATTTAGGCTACATTGTTCCGCTATTAGACGGCAACAAGAGACTTTTTTAGGAGTCAGCTGTAAAGACTTTTATATGCTATAACTTAAATAGAAGTTTTTAGTGTATTTTTAGTTTCAACAACAGCTGGAGGCAGCAAACAAATGCACTGAGCAGCAAAATCACCCTTAACAGATGAAAGGATATTAATGTTACGACAAAGATAACGCTTTCCTCAGCAGATATTCAAACTAATGTTTATTTTGAATACAAGACCAATCTGAAGGATGAATTCTGGATCAGATCAGTCCATCTCTCTCTCATAATGCATAATACAGTGAGCTTTTAATATAGTAATACAACAAGCTTTCAGTGAAGCAACTCAATGGTCCTTCGTTGCTAGTTCTAAAGGGACGTTTTCGAATTAGTAACAGAGGCTTGGGCTCAGCTGTTAAACTGTCAACTTTAGATTTGAATTTGTGGTGCAAAAAATAGGGATTTTAAAGACACTCTGTTGTTATTTTATGTATTTACACACTTGTGCTGTCAAACTGTTGTATAAACGCAATATCAGCCATATCTCACATGTATTAGTGTGATATTGCTCATATAACACTCACCGTTTAGCTGTTGCCCTGAATTTGCACTAAATTACAAAAGTGCATGACTGTGAGTGTGATACTGATTAAATATAACATCATTAATATTGCAAAAATGTAAAATCCAATTAAAACAATCCAACTTTAACTTTAGTTACAAAATATGTACAGTATGCAGTTGCATTATTCATGGCTAGATTAAATGCTTGTTGTCTAAAAGGTTCACTCTTAATGTTTCTGAATATTTTGTCATGGATACTGTGTGTGCCTATAGCACTGAAAATGTGATGGAGGCTCTTTTAAAAAAAAAAACTGACATTTGACAAATTTAAAAATGCTGTTACCACAGGGTAGATTACTTCCTACGACCAGCATCTCTGACTCATTTTAGAGCTGGATGGACTGGCTAAGCCCTGACTGGGCACCATTTCCTCATCATGCCTTGAAATAATCGAGTGTGGCTCAATTTATGGTCCACAGTTTTGGGCGTCTTCTGATCTGGTTCTTTGTTGGCTGCTGTTTTTTGTTGCTAATCAAGCTCTAATCACATGTTAGTGTACTAAGCTTTTCTGAGGTCAACGTTTTGAGGCCCCATTTGTTCTTTAAAATTAGAGTCAATGTTAAAAAGACACCTCACTTTTCTTAGTGGCCCCTTGTTATTATTAGCCTAATCTTTCTTCTGGAGGAAATAAGAGGGGATTTTAGTTAACATGCCTGTTTCATCAAAGAAAAAAATATATTAGAAGAAATATTCTGGAATGTTGAATGTCTGAGAACCTTCAGTCTCTATGGAAACCGTTGCTCAACACAAACAAATGCTGATTCGCTCTCCAGACGTGAAAAGAAAAGAAATGTTTTCCCAGAGGAAAGAGTTGGACCAAAGGGTTCCTCTGGTGGGTTTATGTGGGAACTCTTTCAGACCACTGAATAATTCAGCCAAGTCAAAGAATAGCAGAGCAGCTGCTTTATCTATCGCAGGACATTGGGCAGATTCCAGTCTGCCTGTCAATTTTGTGTCTGTGTGTGTGGTTAGTCTTAACGTATTGCTTCTGCTTAAGGGGACAAAGAAAAAAAACTAATAAAAGTCTGATATTAGTTTACTGTAGGTTTTAAAATGGTGTGACTCCCCCAAAACGTAATAATACTGAATACTTATTTTTCCAGCTTTTCCATTTTTACTCAAATTCATATGAAATAAACATAACAAAGAGTGTTTGATTGCATAGTTGTGTCAGTAGGTGGCGACTAGCAACAGTATTATAAATGTATTCATTCAAAAACACTGATTCATTCGGAGAACAAACACGTAACTTACTGACAAACCTCTTGAATCATTTATTGAACTGACTCTGCCAATTCATTGAGCAACAAAACACTTATGAGTGAGTCATAGAAACATTTAGTCAGCCAATACACTGATTGATTTAGAAAGAAAATGTCCAAAATTATTCATACCCTTTGTAATCTGTCACAGTCTATGGGAAAATCCAAAGTTCTATACCATTCCAAATAGTCCAAGCTGTTCTAAAGCATCCCAATTACCCTGATTCATTGGGAACAGCTGTTTTAATCAACTCAACAGTTAAAAAACAGAAGCTCTCTGCTGTTGCTTTGTGGACAGTCATGGCTAAGACAAAGGAGCTCACTGAGGACCTGCGGCTGCGCATTGTGGCTGCTCACAAGTCAGGAAAGGGCTATAAGACTATATCTAAACGTTTTGAAGTTCCAGTGGCTACAGTGCAAAGTATTATTAAAAAATACAAGACGTTCCGCACTGTGAAAAATCTCAGAGGACGTTGTCGGAAGCCAAAAGTGACGCCTGTGCTGGCCAGGAGGATAGTGAGAGAGGTAAAAAAGAATCCAAGGATCACCACCAAGGCCATCCTGATGAATCTGGGCTCTGTTGGTGGCAACATCTCAAGGCAGACAGTCTAACGGACACTGTCAAACATGATGGTGGGAACCTGTTTTGGGTTTTTTTTTTAGCCGGTGGACCTGGGAACCTAATCACAGTAAATGGCACCATGAAAAAGGAGCAATACATCAAAATTCTCAACAACAACATCAGGCAGTCTGCAGAGAAACTTGGCCTTGGGCACCAGTGGACATTTCAGCACGACAACGACCCAAAACACACAGCAAAAGTGGTGAAGAAATGGTTAGCAGACAAAAACATTAATGTTTTGCAGTGGCCCAGCCAGAGTCCTGACTTAAATCCAATTGAGAAATGTGGAGGGAGCTAAAGATCAGGGTGATGGCAAGGAGACCCTACAAACTGAAAGAGTTGGAGCTCATCGCTAAAGATGAATGGGCAGAAATACCAGTGGAAACATGCAAAAAGCTGGTCAGCAATTATAGGAATTATAGGAAGTGTTTAATTGCTGTAATAGCCAATAAAGGCTTTTCTATTGATTATTGAGAAGGGTATGAATAATTTTGGACATGATACATTTTGTTCGAAATTAAAAAAAAAGATGAGTAATATTTTTTTCCACAATGATGCCTCTTGTACATCGTCTTATTATCTTTTGGGAGAAGCCTGTGTCATTTCCAGTCAAAAAAAAAACTTGCTGGTTGAATAAAAGTAACTTTAAGTCAGAATTTGCCAGGGCAAGATTGTGACATTGCTTAAATATAACGTCATTAATATTGCTTAAATGTAATATATTTCGCCAGATGCAAAATATATGGAAACAAAATCATATGACATAAATCAAACTTTTTCCTGAACACAAAAGTCTCACCTGACTGGAACAATATGCTTTATATTTTCGGTCTCTGGTGTTTCTAGTCAAATTAACGTATTTTCAGAGCCGATATAATGATAAATCTATGAAACCGTTTTTAGAAAGCACATGGCACCATAGTTATATCACTTTATGTGTCGCAATGACAGTCTTTTTGCAGTAACTCACCTATAGTTTAATGAGTGGGTAGATGTCATCAAGCGATGCAAGGTTAGCTTGTTTTCTTTTCTCATCGTTTATGAAAAGTAAGTTAGAATCCATCATGGCGGCGCTCACCAGTTATTCATGAAAAAAGAGGATACAAAGAGTGTTTGGATGTTTTTGGGTGTTGCTAAGCATTTGCAACGCTTTTCAGTTGAAGTCTGAGACTGTAGGGTAAGCCATGTGTGTTTTGTACTAACAGGGTGTTGCCTCTTTGGCTGCTGTACACTTACTGGTTTTTTGGCTGCTGTACACTTACTGGTTTTTTGGCTGCTGTACACTTACTGGTTTTGGCCTTGATGAAGTGTGCTGGTTTGGCACGGATCTTCCCATGATTTTGAGGTTATCCTACAAAAAATATAGATGTCTTAAAAGAAAAAAAATGTCCATGAACTCCCGTTTGTCACTTTATAAGTGTGTCTAAATCAGTGTGTCGAACCATTTCATTGCGTAACTGAAAGGAACAGATGAACAGAAGAACATCAAACTAAATAGAATGGAAAAGAGCCTGGGTTGGATTAATGGTGGGAATGCAGCCCAGTTTAGATGCTGGGATGTGGAGGCAAACACATAACAGGAAGTTTAATGACAAAAGAAAGGAAAGATTGAGGGAGACCCGAGGAAGGGCCAGAACTGTCACACAATCAGTTTAACAGCTTTTCCTTGTTTCTTCATTGAAAAGAGGAAGTTACGATATGCTGGTTGTCCTCACCTAGATTGTTTTCATTTAAAATCATAGTTGACCTGTCTATTTTTTTTTACAGCGATTAAGCTTTCATAGTCTTTGACGTGCTGTTTTCAACACAGATTTATCAGAATGTCATCCAGTGTTGTGTGTTTTTAGCCTGTCCAACCATCTACTAGTAGTCTTGCAAAGTCATGCAAATGGTGTCAGAAAGTTCAGTTGTTGTAGGCTTTGTTGAGTACGCTTCATTGAACCTTGAAGGCCAGTCAATGTCAGCATCTTTGTGTGCCTTCAAAAATATTTTTGTTTCAGGTCATATGTGACCCTGGACCACAAAACCAGTAGCACGGGCATACAGTATTTGTAGCAATAGCCAAAAATTCATTGTATGGGTCAAAATCATTGATTTTTTTTAAATCATGTTCCATTAAGATATTTCATCGTAAATATATCAAAACCTAATTTTTGATTAGTAATATGCATGGCTAAGAACTTCATTTGGACAACTTTAAAGGCTATTTTCACAATGTTTTGATTTTTTTTTTTGCACCCTCAGATTCCAGATTTTCAAACAGTTGTATCCTGGCCAAATTATGTTCTATCTTAACAAACCATGCATCAATGAAAAGCTTATTTATTCACTTTTCAAATAGACCCTTATGACTGGTTTTGTGGTCCAGAATCACATATAATTGATTCTGCACAGCACATGCAATGAATACGGTACACTTTGATGTCCCATGACTTCTTTTAAAGCATTATAGATATTAATATCATGTGTTTTTGTTGAAAGAAAAACGCTTGTCCAGCTTCAGAAGTCTTGATCTTCTCTACTATATCCAACATTTGAAACCAACCCAGGATCATTGGAAATATGTGCCTCTACCCACGTTTCTTCAAAATTCCTTTTGACTCCTCATTTAAAATGAATAAATGTTGTCTGAGTTTTACTTCCTCTAGTGTTCATTTCAACTGCAAACTGCTCGAATTTATACATATAGGTACTTTTTAAGTCTTGCAGAAACTTGGGTAGGGGCATGTATTTTGTGAATTCTCACAAACTTAGTATTTAGATCGAATTTTAGATTCAACCATTTTACAAAGAATGTAGCCTTTTATGAAATTGTGAGGAAATAATATCAGTTTGACCCTTTTATTGGACTTTTTATTATTTATTTATTTTTTGCAGTTAATTATGATGCTTATTTAATGTTTATTGCAAGAATATTCAATTTTCCTGAGGTTCAACATTTTCTGTAGCACCTCCCCACAAATTACTTTAAAACAACTGTAAGAATTTTCAGGCCATGGAAAATGCCACACAAAGCAAAACTCTGACCAAAGTCAGACCAAAATGAGAGAAAATTCACTTTAAGAGAGGTCAGACATGGTATTAGTTTTGGATTTTTCCACCTGGTATCCTCTGTGAATGTAGTTTCTTTCTATTGTTTTTCAAAAGTCTGATTTCCTAAGTTTGAAAATAGTCAAACAGTTCCAGCTTGAGAAATGAAAAGACAAAGAGATCAGCATATGGAGGAGTCTTATGTTTGGCTTTGCTGCAAAAAAATGGTTCAGCTTTACCGTCAGATCTCTGAGTGTGGCCATCTCTACATGAGACAGATCCATTAGATCAGCAATTCCCAACTAGGCATATTTGTACCTTGGGGAGTACTTGGAAATATTCTACATTTCATTTACATTTAGCAGACACTTTTATCCAAAGCAGCTTTACAAAATGGAACAAAAGCATTTTTCAAAAAGACAACAATGTATTTGTAATGTACCAGGTTTATTAGACAACTAGATTATAAAGCAAGGAGAAATGCAGAGATAAAATATACTGAATTTTGTATATGCAGTATCTCACAAAAGCGAGTACAACCCTCACATTTCAGCAACCATTTTAGTATATCCTCTCAAGGGACAATACTATACAAATAAAACTTAGATATATTTTAGAGAAGTCAATGTGCAGCTTGTATAGCAGTATAGATTTACTGGCCTCTGGAAATAACTCAACATACAGCCATTATTGTAAAAAGAGCTGGCAACAAAAGTAAGTACACCCTAAGTGATAACAGCAGTATGTTGTTTAACCATGCAATGTCCTATTCATCATGTTTATGTTTTTGTCAGTTTGACAGGACCATACAAAGTTGTGTATCTTGTATTAAAGCAGTTAAAATTAGGTGCTTTAAGTACAATTCTCTCATACTGACCACTGGATGTTCAACATAGCATCCTATGGCAAAGAACTCTCTGAGGTTTTGAGAATTAAAATTGTTGCTTTCCACAAAGATGGCCAAGGCTATTAGAGCTTCAGTAACACCCTGAAACTACAGTGGTCAGGGTCATACAGAGGTTTTCCAAGACGGGTTCCATTCGGAACAGGCCTTGCAAGGGTCGATCAACATAGCTGAGCACTCGTTCTGTGCGTCAGGTGCAGAACCTGGCTTCAAAAAACAGATGCATGAGTGCTGCCAAGCATTGCTTTAAAGGTTTCAGAAGTAAAAGGTCAGCTTGTCAGTGCTCAGACTATGAGCAGCACACTGCAACAAATCGGTTTGCATAGGCGTCGTCCCAGAAGGAAGCCTCATCTGAAGCTGGCTCACAAGAAAGCCCACAAACAGTTTGCTGAACACAACCTGTCCAAGAGCATGAATTACTGAAACCATGCCCTGTGGTCTGATGAGACTATAAGATAAACTTGTTTGGCTCAGATAGTGTCCAGCATGTGTGGCGATGCCCTTTACAAGCAGCACATTGACTACTCTAAAATATATCCAAGTTTGAAATGTGAGGGGTGTACTCACTTTTCTGAGATACTGTATATATGTGTGTGTAAGTACATTGGTTTAAAGGTGTGGGGTGGTTAAGTTCTTATTGAATAGGTGTGCCTTTATAGCTGCTTCTTGAGAGATATGATATTCTCATAAGTTTGGGTGGAAGGTTTTGGTCAGGGACTTTTTGCCACATTGTGAAGGAACAACAAGGTGTTGCACATTCAGAGACCATACATTTTTGAGTTTTTTCAACAATAAAAGTTCATTCACAAGTCATTAATTACTCACCCTTGTGTCTTTTTAAAGCCGTGAGACCTTCATTCATCTTCAGAACACAATTTAATATATTTTGGATAAAATAAAAGTGCTTTCTGACCGTGCATAGATAGCAACACAACTGACACGTTCAAGGCCCAGAAAGGTAGTAAGGACATCGTTAAAATAGTCCATGTGACATCAGCAGTTCAACCTTAATTTTATGAAGCTATGAGAATACTTTTTGCACACAAAGAAAACACAAATAATTATTCAACAATGTCTTCAACTATTTTTGTTTTCTTCGCACACAAAAGGTATTCCTGTAGATTCATAATATTATGGTTGAACCATGTCACATGGACTATTTTAACGATGTCCTTATGACCTTTCTGGGCCTTAAACATTGATTTTAAAAAGTGTAAGAGAAGCTAGTCATTTTTACTAAATAAACCCTGAAAGGATAATCAGGACTCTGATGTGGCACAAAGTGGTGATTCAGTTACTCTTACATCCCTGAACAATGAGTCAAACACGCAAACCCTCTGGCCTTCAGTTTTTTTCGAGGCAGAGTGCCATTTTCTCAGATCTCTCTTTTATATTCACTAGTTTGAAACATCTGCCAGCTCACCTGTGCAGCTCGATCACAATTGTAAGGCGGTGACGGCGGAAACATGAGATAGGGGTTGAGTGTACAGGTAATGCTTTCTGGGTTCTTAAGGAATCAGGGCGGTTTGACTTGCATTCAGCTTTCTTTCATCATGCTGACATTATGAAAATCAGGGCTTACGGTGCTAAACAGCAGTAATGTGTTTTTCCTTACAGGCTGAATACAAAAAGAAGGGAATTTCCCATGATGCACCAAGCTTTCAAATCCTAGTAACACATGTGGCATCAAGGCTGCGCTTGCAGATTAAGACAGAAATTGGACTTATAAAGATGAAGTGTTTTCAGGCCAATGTGAATACACATCTGTGTGTTATTACAGAAGGAAAGAAAAGGAAAAACATTGAGCAGTGAAAGAGACTTTGGACTCTTTAATAGGATACAATAAAGATTATTTAGGCAGGTCAGTGCTGAAGGCTTTGTGTTTGACAGTGCTGGATAGAGATATTGACACTGCATTGATTTTGCAGTCAGAGCTGGTGAATGATTTATTTGTTGAATTACGGTAGATTGTTCAGATGCATGGGGAGTTTTCTGTCATGTAAAGTGTTAAACGTAACTCCATTGCTACTTCATTGGGAGCCAGTTTTATTAAAAGCAGTCAGCATTCAACCTACTCTAGTCTTGACATTTAACAATTTAATTATCTGGGATAAACACATGAAGTTAGTTAATGTGCAGATTTATAGGAGTCAAACGATGATTTCATTCAAGATGTAGGGAACATCCGTTTGGCTGTGTGTGGTTTAAAAACTCCAGGACTGTCATAAAAAAACTCATTAAAAGAATAAATCTCCTAATAATGTGGTATGACCCCTGTATGACTGTGTGTGCAGCCCACCAAAAATAATAATGATATTTATGAATTCAAAAATATAAAAGATTACACATTTAGTGATGATCAAAAATAGAGAACAATCTATAAATACTTGTTATTGATTTTTTTTCCTGAAATATTGTTCATCTTAGCTGTGGGTATACCACTGTTCTACTAACATGTTTGACAAAATATCAAAGGCATTTCAACAAAAACCTCTATTTTGTGGAAAACACTGTGGTCAAAATTAGAGAACAGTAACCATTGTAGCACAAAAGAAGATTACAACTAAAATTTTGGAGGGTTACAGCTGGATACACACTGCATAGGTGTGATCTTGGTCCACTCTTCATCCACTTTCTTTCATAGTTTGGTAACTGCAAGAGGTTTCTTAGCCATAACTTTGTTGCCAAGGATTTTCCAGAGATTTTCAGTCAGGTTTAGATCAAGACTCTGGGTTGGCCATTTAAGTTTTTCATAATTTACTATTTTGCAGTATAATGGGGGACATTGTATTGCATGAAAATTACAGGCTGATTGGGACATGCTTAAGGGAAGGAACTGCATGTTGCTGAAGGGGTTAATGATAAAGATTTGCATTCACCCTGCCATGTATAGTGCCTTGTGAAATTATTCATACCCCTTCATTTTTTTTTCACATTTTGTTATGTTGCTGCCTTATGTTAAACTACTTTAAATTACTTGTTTTCCCACATCAGTCTACACTCCCTACTCCATAATGGCAAAGCAAAAAATAGGTTTTTAACATTTGTACAAATTTATTAAAAATAAAAAACTGAAAAGATCCCGTTGCACAAGTATTCTGTGACACTCGAAATTTAGCTCAGGAGCATTCATATTGCTTCTAGATGTTAATACACTTCGACTGGAGTTAAACTGTGGCAAATTCATTTGAATGAGTATGATTTAGAAAGGCACACACCTCTAAGAAAAGGTCTAACAGCTGAAAATGCATATCAGAGCAAAAACCATGTCCTGAGGTCAAGATCACTGCCTGTAGAGCTCAGTGACAGACTTGCGTTAAGGCAATGATCTAGGGAAGAGTTCAGAAAAAGGTTCACAGAAGCATGTAGCCTCCATTATCCATAATGGAAGACGATTGGAACAACGAGGACTCTAGAAAATGTCTGTCAGCCCCCATCCAAGCTGACAGAGCTTGAGAGGTGAAAAGGTGAGGCAAAGATGAAGGCAAAGCTTGTCACATCATACCTAAAAAGATTTTAGGCTGTAAAGGTGCTTCAACTATGTACTGAGTTAAGGGTATGAATACTTATGCAATGTACTTATTTCAGTGTTTTATTTTTAATAAATTTGTAAAATTTGCAAATCTGGTTTTTGCTTTGTCATTATTATGGTGTATGGAGTGTAAATTGATGTGGGGAAAAACTAATTTAAAGCAGTTTAACATAATGCTGCAACAAAACAAAATGTGGGGAAAAAATGATTACTTTTGCAAGGCACTGTATCTGTATAAGAGGCCCAACTCCTGCTGCAGAAAAACCATTACACTCTTGGCCTTCAGTCTGTCCCCAGTTTGATGCTCAACATAATGTTTCCCATCAGTCCCAAATAAATTAAACTTGCTCTCATCACTAAAGTGAATTTGGACCAGGCTAAGCTCTCCACACAACATGCTCCTCAGTAAAGGTGAGCTTAGCCTTTTGATTCTGCTGATGAGTGGTTTGGTCACTGCAGAGTGCTTTCAGTCTGACTTCTTTTAAATATCCCAAGACAGATCCTTACACTGTTCAGCACTGAACTGGCAAGCAATTCCAGCTGTAGTGGTGAACTGATTCCCCATTGAGAGTCTCTGCATTATTCTGTCTCCTCATGCATTTGTCTTACGTGGAAGACCAGCCTTTTTGAGGGATTTGAATAAATGAGTGTCATTTTAAACTTGCAATATTCGATAAATCACAAATTTGGAATGACTAACTTCTTTTGCAATGGATGAAAGAGTCATCCTTTGGCCTTTATCTGGACAACCTCCTGTTGCAGGGTTTTAGTCACCTTAGAGCAACCTACTATCTTGCAATCCAGTTCCAGCCAGTTAAATAAGGGTTTGTCATATAATTGAGGAAATTACCAACAGGTGCCATATTAACACCAATAACTTGGAGATATCTGTAAGAGTTCTTTTTCAAATATCTCAAGATAATTAATTCATGAAATATGCTTTAAAAAGTGCTATTCTACTTATAATAGGATAACTTCAAACAGGACTAAGCAGTGACCTTGAATGATTCATGTTATTGTAGTGCTTTTCCAGTAATTTGCCAAGAAGAAAGTTTAAAAATAATTAAGTTGAAATCATGCAGACTTGTGGCTGCCATAAAAACATATGCATTTGCTTAGCTCAGGATACATCTTGGAAGATTTATACTGTAGATTATTGCTAAAAATAAATCATTACATATTTTTATGGCGCTACAGTAAAAACACTGGTGTAGTAGGAATCATATCTTATCATTTTATTCAGTCTGTGACTCCACTAAATGCTTTGGCAGGAATCTGTGAAATAATTCAATTCAATGGAGACAACCTCATTCAACCCTGAGATGACGTAATAGGTACTTTTGATACTGATTTTGGTCCTAGATGTAATTTAGTGACATAATCAGACTCCACTGTCCCTTTATTTTGCTAAAAGCCATCTGGTGGATGAATCTATGAGCTTTTCGCTCTATAGGAAAATCCCTGTTTCAGGAATAACACTACACAAACACTCATTCAGAGCATGATGAAAGACAATATTAAGAATAGGTGCAAATTTTTCCACTTTTTTGTGTTTCCACCTATTTACGCCCAGTACTGCCCATGGGTCTGGCCTTTATTGCTGGGCGATGTGATGAACTATGTAAACCAAACTGACAACAGTTAAACTGTTCCAAGTTGAGAAATATAAAGCACAGCAGACATTAGCCATCTGGTGGAGGAATTTATTCTTTTTCCACTGAAGTAGAAGGAAATTGCAGCATTCTTGAATTAAAGTTTGAGCAAAAGTTCATTTAAAAGTCCATTTGCTGTTTTCCCTGTTTTTATTTTTCTTCACAGAGGCTGTTTATTAAGTAGTTTGTTTCCAGTCATAGAGTTGACTGAGTTTAAAACGTTCGGGAATGGACCGGAAGTGTATCCAAGTTACCAAATTGCTCCCTTGTGTAGGGCAGGAGCCACTGTCCAGTCAAGTTACGAACAGAATTTACCAAATTTGGAAGATAATAAACAGAAATCTAAACAGGATTACATAATCAGTTGAAAGAGACAGAAGTTTGCATTGTACACATGAAGTTTCGACAGTTTACTACAGTGTTTAGATTAGCGCAGCGGGTGATAGACCTCAGCCTGGGGTGATTTTTATCACCTTTACGTGATGGATGCAATGCGGCATTACCTGTTCTCAGGGTGTAGGCAGAAACTGTATTGGCTGCTTTACTCCTTCACAATGATGTCAGGGTGAAACTCCACAGCAACTGACTCTCATTCAGAGACCATGTGTGTGCAATTATTACTCTTCCTGTGGTTATATACAGTGGCCCCAAAAAGTATCTGGACACACTTAAAATGTATGAATTTGATTGCATTCTACCATAAACTGGAAGAATATCAAGTGGCGTCTGCAAACAAACGATGTTAAAGCTTTTCTCAGAGTTAAAAATAGATGTATGAAGTTTCGCTCAATGCTTGAAAGAATGTTTCCAGAACAACCTTCATTATTGTCTTTAATTCCTTTTATCCATGTTTGTTACTGGCTGACGTTTGAATATATATTTCATGATGAAATTGTAACACGCCTGCAATATTTCACCAACATGACAGCATTCAGTGATATTGTATAAAAGGCGTTTACGTGAATGAATTGCGTTGTGCTTTGATGGGCAAGTCATTAGCTTTAAAAGGTGATTCTTTCATGGCACTGAATGATGAAGGTGGTGTAATATGAAGACAAACATACCTCGGTGAAAAGATTTCAAAGAGTGCGAGTTTGACAGTCACAACTGTAAACGCGTCGAATATGAATGTAGAGTTATCACGGCATCATAAATCTTCTATTCTCTGTTTTTGATATGTTTGTAGAGGTTATCCGTGCATCTGTTAGCATTGGGCTTGTATTGTCACATTTCTTTGTCTCAGAAAATGCTTAGTGTGCTCTAAATTGTATTTACAAAGAGAATGTCTTGTTAAAACATGATTTTTCTAAAGAAAAACACTACTTGGATTTGCTGTAGGGCGGTATCATGAAAGAACATGACTTAGGATGGCTATCACACAGTGGGCAGGCTGAATTGTTGCTTTTTAAAGCAGACAGCCCACCCTGCCCCTTTGCTAACACATCACAGGACACATTTCCAGCTGTTTTGAGCTAGCTGTATTGTAAGCATCTGACGAAAAATCCAGTAAGGCTCTCCTTCCTGTCAGATGGGAAATGTTTGGATCTATGGTATGAGGGTGATATCATAGTTTGGAGTGTGTTTGGGGACACTTTAGGAAAGCTGGCGTTTCTGAGGATGTCTTAATACACCATTTGCTGCAATTCATAAAGGTATTACCAGTCAGTACTGTAAAACTGCAACATATATATATACACAGTGGGTACGGAAAGTATTCAGACCCCCTTAAATGTTTCACTCTTTGTTATATTGCAGTCATTTGCTGAAATCGTTCAAGTTCATTTTTGTCCTCATTAATGTGCACACAGCACCCCATATTGACAGAAAAAACACAGAATTGTTGACAGTTTTGCAGATTTATTAAAAAAGAAAAACTGAAATATCACATGGTCCTAAGTATTCAGACCCTTTGCTCAGTATTTAGTAAAAGCACCCTTTTGATCTAATACAGCCGAGTCTTTTTGGGAAAGATGCAACAAGTTTTTCACACCTGGATTTGGGGATCCTCTGCCATTCCTCCTTGCAGATTCTCTCCAGTTCTATCAGGTTGGATGGTAAACGTTGGTGGACAGCCATTTTTAGGTCTCTCCAGAGATGCTCAATTGGGTTTAAGTCAGGGCTCTGGCTGGGCCATTCAAGAACAGTCACGGAGTTGTTGTGAAGCCACTCCTTCGTTCTTTTAGCTGTGTGCTTAGGGTCATTGTCTTGTTGGAAGGTAAACCTTCGGCCCAGTCTGAGGTCCTGAGCACTCTGGAGAAGGTTTTCGTCCAGGATATCCCTGTACTTGGCCGCATTCTTCTTTCCCTCGATTGCAACCAGTCGTCCTGTCCCTGCAGCTGTAAAACACCCCCACAGCATGCTGCTGCCACCACCATGCTTCACTGTTGGGACTGTATTGGATAGGTGATGAGCAGTGCCTGGTTTTCTCCACACATACCGTTTAGAATTAAGGCCAGAAAGTTCTATCTTGGTCTCATCAGACCAGAGAATCTTATTTCTCACCATCTTGGAGTCCTTCAGGTGTTTTTTAGCAAACTCCATGCGGGCTTTCATGTGTCTTGCACTGAGGAGAGGCTTCCGTCGGGCCACTCTGCCATAAAGCCCCGACTGGTGGAGGGCTGCAGTGATGGTTGATTTTCTACAACTTTCTCCCATCTCCTGACTGCATCTCTGGAGCTCAGCCACAGTGATCTTTAGGTTCTTCTTTACCACTCTCACCAAGGCTCTTCTCCCCCGATAGCTAGGAAGGGTTCTGGTCGTCCCAAACGTCTTCCATTTAAGTAGAGGCCACTGTGCTCTTAGGAACCTTAAGTGCAGTAGAAATTTTTTTGTAACCTTGGCCAGATCTGTGCCTTGCCAAAATTCTGTCTCTGAGCTCTTCAGGCAGTTCCTTTGACCTCATGATTCTCATTTGCTCTGACATGCACTGTGAGCTGTAAGGTCTTATATAGGCAGGTGTGTGGCTTTCCTAATCAAGTCCAATCAGTATAATCAAACACAGCTGGACTCAAATGAAGGTGTAGAACCATCTCAAGGATGATCAGAAGAAATGGACAGCACCTGAGTTAAATATATGAGTGTCACAGCAAAGGGTCTGAATACTTAGGACCATGTGATATTTCAGTTTTTCTTTTTTAATAAATCTGCAAAAATGGGGTGCTGTGTGTACATTAATGAGGAAAAAAATGAACTTAAATGATTTCAGCAAATGGCTGCAATATAACAAAGAGTGAAACATTTAAGGGGCTCTGAATACTTTCTGTACCCACTGAATATATTGCCGCAGTGATATACACAGTAGGCATTTCACTTTAGAGGTTTTGAGATATCAGGGGTGTCCAATTCTGGTCCTGAAGGGCCTACCAGGTCTAACTCACTTTTTTGGAAGTTTGTACTAAGTCTGAAGACCTTGAATAGTTGGTTCAGGTGTGGTTAATTAGGGTTGGAGCTCAAGTCTGCAGGACAGTGGCCCTCCTGGAACAAGTTTGGACACCACTAAAATATGTTGTATTTCAAAACCACTGGAACACTAGACCAATCACCATTTAGGTGTGGTCCCTATTATTGCTCTTTGGTGAAATCCAGTAGGATCAGTAGGAATCCTTTCGATCTGGAATTTTGCGTGTGGGCGAAAGATTTCCCCATGAAGATTTTGCAGCAGGTTTACAAAACTTACGGTGCATTTTCGCTGGCACATAGCAAACGCAGAGGAGCAAGCGTTTTCACTTCATTCCTATGGAAGTTGAGCTTAAACGCTTGTGTGGTGCATTATGGTATTAAAAATGGCGTGGAGAAAGCGTTGAAAGCGGCCGAGAGTGTCAAAAAGGTTGGGCATTCCTCAACTTCATGCAAATATCGGGCGACAACCAATCGCTCTGAAAAGTTGGCAACACAAGATTTTGACGTATGTTTCCTAGTGTTTGGTGAACTGATGGATTACTGAGCTAAAATCACTTGTAATTGAAAAAGTCATATGTTTTATGTAGGGCTGTCTCTATAGGCTACGTTTCATCATTTAGAATTTTGTACCTACTGTAGATGGCGCCAATAAAGAGTTTAGTTTACAAACCAGGGACTTGCAAACAGTGTGTAAACATTGTTTTCTGAGGTGTGCTCTGCACTAAATTTGACAAACCCCAAAGCAGTGGAGTTGTAGCGTTGCCAGCGGCACTGAGCGCAGATTTGATGCTAGTCGAAACGCACCGTCAGTCACAAATTTGCCACATTAGCTGTTTCCATCCACCAGTTTTTTTTTTTTTTACAGCTAATGTGTCAGATAAATTTTATTTGATAAGAAAACATGCACATAAACTATAGCTACGTTTCCATTACCCTTCAAATTGTGCAGACTGAAATTGCTAATTAAAATATGCTCAATGGAAACACGTCAATTTTGCAAAAATTTCCATATATTACAAGGTTTACACAACTTCTAGCCACATTAGCTATGTTTCCATCCACCTGTTTTTATAAGCATTTTGGGATATTGCATAAAAAAATGCTGAATGGAAATTCCAAGATGTCCATAAAAAAATGTATGCACATTGCACATTCAAATTTGCGAATTAAAAACACACACAAAATTGGGATATCACACAAAACATTTGCAAAAAAAGCACCATTTTCATCCAACCAATCATATTTTTTCCTAGAAATTTGCTGATTTCATCACTTTTTCTGATGCAATACTTCAAAATGCGCATTAAAACAGGGTGATGGAAACAAAGCAAATTTTTTATCTGATAAGAAAACATGCACATGAATTATAGCTGTGTTTCCATTACCCTTCATATTGTGCAAATTGAAATTGCGAATTGAAAATATGCCCAATGTCAAAGTTTTTTTTGCAATTGTGGTTCCAGCCACTGGAGCTGATCACAACCACTTAGGTCTGTTTGTGTTTATGCCAGCTGTGCCACGGCACATTACAGAAGCATCCCAAAAGCGGTTATGTCTGCTGAAGTGTTGTGGCTATGATATACATAAACCTACCAACATCCATCCACTTATCACAAGAAAAAAAAAAAAAAAACGTTTAGTCGCATAATGTCGGAATTTGAGGGTGCAAAAAAATCTAAATATTGAGGAAATCACCTTTAAAGTTGTCCAAATGAAGTTGTTAGTAATGCATATTACTAATCAAAAATTAATTTTTGATATATTTATGGGAAAAATTTTACCAAATATCTTCAGGGAACATGATCTTTACTCCTAATGATTTTTGTCATTGTGCACATTCAAATTGCTCAATGGAAAATTTCACAAAAACAAATTCCCCATACATTGCAAGGTTTACACAACTTCATCGAAAATGTAGCCATATTAGCTGTTTCCATCCACATTTTGGGTTATTGCATTAAAAAGTTTTGCACAAATCTAAATAAAAACTCTGCTAATGAAAACACATTTACTGAATAAATTCCTCAATGCACATCAAACAATCATGTGACTTTGCCAAATGGGATGGCATCACTGAACTACACTGTAACCAGTGGACCAATCCGAATCTGAAATGTTCTTTTGGTAATTCTTAAACACCTAAGGAAATGTCTGTCATCAAGTGGTTGTGTGTAATTACCTCCCAGAACTGAACACAGCTCCCAGGCAGCAAACATCTGCATCCAAATGCAAAATAAAACCTGACACATTTATTGTGTTTTGTCTGCATGCTCTGAGATAATTTGTTATATAAGTTACCTGCTGCTGCAAATTACCTCCTTCTTAAAGGATTAGTGCACTTTCATACCACAATTTACAGATAATGTTCTCACCCCCTTGTCATCCAAGATGTTCATATCTTTCTTTCCTCAGTCGTAAAGAAATTATGTTTTTTTGAGGAAAACATTTCAGGATTTCTCTCTTTATAATGGATATGTAGGTGCCCCGAAGTTTGAACTTCCAAAATGCAGTTTAAATGCAGCTTCAAAGCTCTAAACGATCTCAGCCGAGGAGGAAGGGTCTTATCTAGCGAAACGATTGGTTATTTTCTAAATAAATTGACAATTTATATACTTTTTAACCTCAAATGCTCGTCTTGCCATGTGTAGTCAGAGTCCGGGTCAATGCAGTTAGGGGATGTCGAAAAACTCCCATCTCGTTTATGTCTTCAATGTCAAAATCGTCCTACAATGCTGTTTTTACCTTTTTCTGTAAAGGGCATTTGAGTTTCTTTGTATGTTCACTTTGTAAACACTGTAAACTTGTAAACACAATCTAAAGTGATTTTGAAGTTATGGAAGAAAATGAGATGGGAGTTTTTCAACATACCCTAACTGTATTGACCCAGATCACACAGACTGCGCATGCGCTGCACAAAGACGAGACAAGACGAGAATTTGAGGTTAAAAAGTATATAAATTGTCCATTTGTTTTGAAAATAACTGATCGTTTCACCAGATAAGACGCTTCTTCCTCGGATGGGATCATTTAGAGCCTTTTGAAGCTGCATTTAAACTGCATTTTGGAAGTTCAAACTTCGGGGCGGCATACATATCCATTATATGAAGAGAAATCTTGAAATGTTTTCCTCAAAAAAAAAAAAAAAAACATAATTTCTTTACGACTAAGGAAAGTGAGTACATTATCTGTCAAATTGTTGTTATGAAAGTAAACTAATGCTTTAAGCCGGGACACACTGTACGGTTTTTGGCTCTCCTAGACGAAAGATTGCAATGATCGTGGCTCCTAATTGGTGGTCCTATGTCGTACAATGAGAGAGACCCTTGTGACCAAGGGTTGCCAGGTTTTCTCAATCTAGACCAACTGTGTTTCGAGGGGGGTTCCCTCTTAAAAATCACATTCTGGGGGTCAGGCATGTGCACAGGTAGGGCTGCCCTTTTGTAATTACACTCGGAAGTTTTTTTTTTTATAAATCAATGCTATTGGTAACCCTTTATGTCTGTTTGTCTTTTTAACAAATATTTAACCAATTAAAGGCATGCTGAAATCGCAGTCTGCAGAAGGCTTTAGGGATATTTGGTGCAAGTTTATCAAGAAGTGACAAGTTTGTTTTCTTTGTCTCACTGAAAAGAAACACTGCATTATTTGCAAATGTTTTTTGCGATAGTCCAATTTTGTGCTTAAATTTAATTCGCAACTTTGGATGGAAACAGCTTTTGACAGAAAGTGACTTCAGACATTGCTACACTATTGACAAAAGACAATGGACCTGGAAAATAATTTGACTGCACCTTAAAGGGAACCCTGGGTATTAAGACTTGTACCATCGGATGACCATTTTTTTTATATGATGCTTTAGGGTGTAATGAGAAGTCTATAACATACTATGGTTAAAATTTCTCAATGGTAGTGTAAAAAATACTCTTTTTGCCTACCAAAATCAGCCCCTTTTAGAGCGAGCTATTCTGTTGTATGTTCCTTTAAATGCTAATGAGCTCTGCTCGTCCCGCCCCTCCTTGCCGTGGGATGACAAGCCGTAATGTTTACTTTAGCCGCATTTAGCTGTGAAACTTGCTAACCAACACATTATTAAGAAAGGCCATTAGCAAAAATGCATTAAAATCCCATATACTCAATTCTGCTGTGGGTGAAGCTGCATCACTAATGATTCTCACGAACATAGACGCATATGTAGATCAGGATCTGTGCTTTCCTTCAAAACTGAAAGTAACATTAATCCTTTGCATCTTCAGCGGCTCAGATGTCAGGAGTAAATGATGACTGCTGTGTTCATTATAACATCCAACAACAGAGCACCTCAATCTCTCAATCTGAGACATTCTTGTCTTCCCCTGCACCTGAGTCGACACAATGGTGATCGGAGTTGGACTGTTTCAGCTCGGTGTGGGCGGGTCTAAGGTAAGGTGCTCATGTCAATCAACTATTGTGGGAGTGGCTGAATGCTGAGAATAACCTCTGCTGAAGAAAACAGCTAAAACCAGACTAGGCTGGTTGGCTGGTCTTAGCTGGTTTAAGATGGAAGTAGCTGGTTTTAGCTGGCCAGGCTGGGAAAGTGGCCAAAACCCCTCTAAAACCAGCCTCCTGACCAGTTATGACCAGCTAAAACCAGCCAACCAGCCAAGGCTGGTTTTAGCTGTTTTTTTTTTTTTTAACAAAGGGGATATTACTTTTAAAGATTAAAAAACACACATTAATGTTCGAACAACATGTAAAAGTGAGTTTTGTATCCGATGACCCCTTTAATTTAATGTAAATGATGTCTCTTACTGAAATATGTAGAAGAAAACCCATAAAAGATTTACTTTATTTAAAAAATGACATCGTTATATACATATTTTGAACTATAGGGGGCACCATTATTTTGATAGAACGGTTGCACTCAGTGAGCTAACTACTGGCACCAAAGACTTTATATAGAGGAAGACTGTTCACTTCTATTATTTATAAATGGGAGAAAGTGTGACATCCAATATGGTGAATAAGCCCAACCTTCTAAATGAAAGAGCCAATGGTTGATTAGTTAAGTCATCGCATCACTACAGCTGCCGTTAGAAACCGTAATAGTCAACAGCGATGCTATTGGTCTAATAGGATTCAATGATCTATGCTAAGCTATGCTAAAAGTGATATCGCCAGAACAGGAGAACGGCTGAATGGATTTCAAAACGGTAAAAATTAACTTATTAACTCGTGGGGAGTTGGAGAATTAGCCTATTTCCAAAAAAAGTGGAGTGTTCCTTTAAATATTTTCAAAGCAGAAATTGATACTTAAAACGAATAAAAACATTTTTAATCCTACATTTCAAGCATACCACCGTTTGCATGCCATTTGAAGTCTACAGACACGTTTTATTTGTTTTTTTTTGGTACTGAGTTATAAAAGTAACATAAATAAGGAAATCTTTATGATGAATACTTGTTTTTTGATTCTGCTGAGAGCACAATACGTAGAGAAAACTCATGAGCAGATCTAATTTGACCTTGAATTGATGTAACCTTAACTGCAGATCAAGAGGTGTTTCCTCCAATGCTTTGAGAACTCACATTACAGGAACATTCCCAAGACAAGCTTTAATTGTAAAATGAAGAAAAAAACAATTACTTCACAAAAGCATTTTGTGATCAAAGCACACAAATAGGCTCTGTCAGACACATCATTCCAGTAAATGCTCAGTGCTGCTGCTGTGGATAAGTGCACACATAACATGAAGATCATGACATAATTAAATTATTACCGGAAAATAGTAACAATGGCAGTGCATTCAAGGCTATCTGTATCAATTTACCTTGACTCGCTTATTGTTCCCATCTTGTTATAGCATGTTTTATTACAGCAGTCGCATTCAGCTGGACTTAAGTCAAAAAATCCAAGACCAGGGGAAAGCTTTACGTAACTTTAATATGGGATTAAACATACGGAAGCAGCAGGGCTTGACGCGCAGACTGCATAAGAAAAAGTTCTCAAGAACAAAGGCCTGATACAGCAAAAAAAATATAACAGTCACAAAGTACAAAAACACATTCAGAAAGAATGTAGTCGAATTTACCACAAGCTAAAGAACTAATAGGGAAACATAATACTTCAGTTTCAACACTTTGAGAAACTGGGGTTCGTCTAAAATGTTCAGATCACAAACAATACAAAAGCTTATTCATATCGTTCCTTAAGCCGTTTCCATGCGTCATGTAACGGTACTAGATTGGCATCAGAAATATTAGCTGCAGCTACATGGTCACCAAGCACCAATCACATACACCCCTGTCTCTAGCTACCCCATAAATCAGGGACCTGCTCCTGGAGGGCCTGCAGATTTTAGCTCCATCCTGTCCCAAAACACCAGCCTGGAAGTTTCTAGTAATCTGGAAGACCTTGTTTAGCAGAACTCAAGACAGTGTCCCTCTGGGAGCAGGATCTGTCCTCCCTTTAAAAATAAGAGCTTGGCCGTTTCTCTGCATACATCCTGCAGACCTTCTCTTAAAATGTTTTAAATGTAGGAATGTTGCCATATGGCCAAAAGGTGAATCTGGGTTTGGGAATATTTTTCAGATTTATGATGATGTGCTCCTGAACGCACCTGCGCGGAGCCTCTAAGGCGAGATTCATCTCTCTGTCGGCAGGCATTTCAAACAGCCTGGCTCCTCTTCAGAAAACAAAGCTCCCTCAGTGAACTTCTGTTGTTTTATCTGCTACTAGAACACATATCACACAAACATCCTACTGTACATGCAGTATTGTGGAACTAGGGATCTTGGTTTTTCCTTTGTAGAGGAGCTACGATACAGCGTTTTAGTGATTATACAAAGAAAGATACTGTATACACTTAAATAAATTTACTTTAAATTAATCATAGGATGAATCACAAACCAGTTCAAATTGTTGGGGATTGCAATTGGGGACTAAAAAGAAGTGGTTCAGGTTGGAGCTCAAGGCATGATTGTAGTATGCAACGTCACTTTTCTGCAGAAAGGTCTGAGCTGGCACAGGTTATCCGTGATAAGGCAAAAAGTGGGGCAAATGTGAAAATGCGTGAGGTACTGATAGTGGCTGTTATAACAGTGAAGTTGGGCTTCCCAAGGATTGAAAATCAAGGCTGAGCCTCTGTGTTGGGCTCCTTGTCGTAGATGTAGCTGCCAACACCGCCAGTGTTTACACCTTGAAATACAAGAGAGTCAATCAGACTGGGTTAATAAGTAGTTTAACTAAAACTTATTTAACTTGGCCATGTTTTTCACCATTCATTAGGATTACTGTGATATAAAGAAAGCATTAAAATATATAAAATTGCTTGAAAAGTTCCTTATCTTCACTGCAAATGAAGAACTATTCAGGTTTAAGCAAATTAAAATTAAGCAATGGCTCCCTCTAGAGTTGAAAAAGCTCACAGTACCTTTTGGGCCAAAGAGGACAGCATAACATGGTTTATGGCAGTAGGGCTGACCATCGTGCTAGAACACATAAAAACATATTTTAGGATTAATTCATGCATTTAGAAATCCAACTGAATACATTTTAATATTTTTCATACCTTCTCCAACCAAAAAAACGATTGCATTCATGCACTGCTTTGTTTTTTTAAAGAAGTTTTTTTATGCTCAAGGCTGCGTAAAAAAAAAAAAAAAAAAAAAAAAAAGTACATTTATTTAATTAAAAATACAATTTTTTTTTTTTTCTATTTTAATTTACATTCAAATCTAATTTATTCCTGTGATCAAAGCTGAATTTTCAGCTTCATTACTCCTTCGGAAATCTTTCTAATATGCTAAATAATTATCAGTGCCGGAAACAGTTGTGCTGCTTAATATTTTTTTGGAACCTGTCATTCCCTTTTTTTCCGGATTCTTTGATGCATAAAAATCTAAAAAGAACAGCATTTATTTCAAATAGATACCTTTTCTAACAATATACACAACTGTTCAAAAGCTTGGGGTCAGTACATTTTTATTCTTTCTTTTTTTGAAAGAAATTAATACTTTTATTCAGCAAGGATGTGATAAATTATTTAAAAAGTGATAGCAAAGACTTATATTGTTAGAAAATATTTATATTTTGAATAAATGCTGTTCTTTTTAACTTTATTCATCAAAGAACCCTGAAAAAAGGTTGCAAACATATTTGGCAGCACAACTATTGCCAGCAGAGACAATTCTAATTATAAATCAGCATATTAGAATGATTTCTGAAGGATCATGTGACACTTAAGACTGGAGTAATGGCTGATAAAAATTCAGCTTTGCATCACAGGAATATGTTTTATTTTAAAGTATATTAAAATAGAAACCATTATTTTATATTGTAATAACATTTTGCAATATTACAGTTTTTTTTCCTGTATTGATCAAATAAATGCAGCCTTGATAAGCACAAGAGACTTACTTAAAAAGCATTACTGATCCCAAACTTTAAGACAGTAGTGTACATACAGTTGAAGTCAAAACCTTGCAAAATCTGCAAAATATTAATGCTCACTGATGCTTCAGAATGAAACACGATGCATTAAGAGCCAGGGGTGTAACCTTTTGAACAGAATTAAGATGTGTATGTTTTTCTTATTTTGCCTAAATATATATTTTTCATTTAGTACTGCCCTTCAGAAGCTACAGAAGATTCTTACTTGTTTCCCAGTAGACAAAATAAGTTACATTTACCCCCCGGCTCTTAATGCATAATTTTTTCTTATGAAGCATCAGGGACTGTTTGAGCCTTCTGTAATAGTTGCATAGTCATTGTTGGAAAGGGTTTAAATATACAAAAATGCTGAAAAAACAAAGAATTTGTGGAACCTGAAGGATTTTTTCTGAAGGAAAGCAGACAGTTTAACTGTTTAGGACAAACAAGAGACGCATAAACAACTATCACTAAAAAAAAAAAAAACAGCTGTGCATCATTCAGGTAACACCAGTGTTAAGAATCAAGCATGTGTAAACTTTTGAACAGGGTAATTTTAAACAGGGTAAATTCAACTAATATTCTCTTTTGTGGACTATATGTAAATGTCTTTTATGTGAAATATCTTATTCAGGTCAGTACAAAATAAAAAATAACATGCATTTTGTATGATCCCTCTTATTTTGGTAAAATAATTAACATTTTGCAGATTCTGCGAGGTGTGTGAAAACTTTTGACTTCAACTGTATACAGTGTGTCCAATTAAAATGTTATTTCTTTGGCTTCTGCAGTGGTCTTGCTGTTCTTTTTTTGTGCAAATTAATTATCACATACTGCGATTTCAGTTTTATTTTGATTAACTGTACTTACTCCCAAAGGAAATGTTCAGAAAAAACCTATGAATCATAATCTAAGACTTAATTTCCAGACTTAATTTCCAGCAAATTGATTTATTACCTATTAAAATTTTTTAATGACCCACAGATGCCCTGCGGTTTATTCAAGATTTCTAATGCAAATTATTCTTGATTAACTTCTTTGACATGGACAGAATTAATGAAGGAATCATGGCAGCCATCTTTGCACTTCTACTATTAGCAACTTCATTTTCTTCTCACCTCTGCGTGGCTGCCTGCCGCCAGGGTCTTCTTACATCTTTCACAACGCAGGCATGGGCGATGCCAGTCCTTCCCCAATGACGTCACCTTCTCAGCTGTATAAGAAAATAACATTACATGTGATTATGCTACCACCATTTCATTTCCTTTTATGGATTTCATTCAAATCCAAGCCATGGTGTGAAGATGTTGTTAGGATGGGGAGAGGCATACCAAAATAGACCTTCTTGTTGCATCTGGGACACAGGTTGGCTTCCCCAGAGAAGGTGGTGATGCTTCCAGCTGAAATGAGAGATGCATACACACCATGATCCAAATGAACACTGTGCAATTTGTCATGTCTTATTGCAAAACATTTATAATGCAATGATTTGTAGCAAGCTGCACACAAATCAAAATAAAGTCAGTAGCTGCTGTTCTCCACTGTTGTTTTTTTACCTTTAGATGGCGGCCTTGAAGGTGCTGGGACATGTTTCTCCTGAGATTTGGGTGCAGAGTCCACGGTAGATGCAGGTGGGGAGGAGTTGGCAGGAGCCTCATACACATATGAGCCTGCACCCCCAATGTTCACACCTACATATTAAACGAGAGAAAGATTTCATGAAAATATCCCACTGTCATACAACACGCACAATAAGAAATGTTTGATATGACTAATTACATTTGTACATTCATTCAAATTTGTCTAATTTAATGTTAATCTAGCAGATACTAATACACTTTAACATGCTAAGCTGTTTTATTAAAGGGATAGTTCACTCAAAAATGAAAAATACCCCATGATTTCCTCACCCTCAAGCCATCTTAGATGTATATGACTTTATTTTCTCAGACAAATACAATCAGAGTTTTATTAAAAAATGTCATGGCTCTTCCAAGCAATAGCAATAAAATGTGTGTTGAGATTTTGAAGCCTAATAAAGTGAATCCATCCATCATAACAAGTACTCCATATGGCTCCGGGGGGGTTAATAAAGGCCTCCTGGCATTTGAGTAAGAAAAATATCCACATTTAAAACTTTATAAACGGTAAATTGTAGCTTCTGCTAACTGTCGCTCATGAGAGAGTGGCATTTCAATGGATGACATGGGCTCCAGTGAGAATATGCTAGTGTCGCGAGAACCATGTTTTGTTTACAGAAAAGGAAAACCAGTCTCCTCTTGGCTTATATTGAAATTCTCTGACCTTTTTTTTTTGACAAATCCTTGTTTTGTTCTTCTAGAACATGACCAGAGTTTTGTTTTGATCTCTCCTTTGCACCTCTGCGTTCATCACTTCTTACCTGAGCCTACTCTACGCCTACATCTTACATCATACGACCATTAGCAGAAGCTAGAAATGACATTTTATTAAAGGAGAACTCCAGTGTGATATTGACCTAAAGTGTATTGAATCATGATACCGAGTGTGAACGTACCTTGCATATTTCATCTCGGTTTGTGTCCAGCTGTCCGAAATCTGGGGTCAGTTAGCCGATGCTCACAACAGGCTGTCTATGAGAGTGAACAGGGCATCGGAAAAGCCATGTAAATAAATCACTGTTTTACGCCATTTACGAGGCACAAAGTAGCTCCACACTTCATCGGTAGACTTCCTAGGGCCCTGACATTTAAAACGAGACATTGAGAACTCAGAAAAAGCACCGGTAGTTTATTTACAAGAAGATTTATACAGACATCTTCCACCAGGAACAGAGCGGTGGCCGCCATCTTAAATGTAGTCACGATAAGTCGAGTGTCGAGCACGAAGGAAACTACAACCTGATACGTTGATAACCAGATAAATTCATTGGTGCTCGACACTCGATTTATCGTGACTAAGTTCAGGATGGCGGCGACCGGATTTTCTTTCCCAGGTACTGTCTGTATAAATATTCTTGTAAATAAACTACCGGTGCTTTTTCTGAGTTCTCAATGTCTCGTTTTAAATGTCAGGGCCCTAGGAAGTCTACCGATGAAGTGTGGAGCTACTTTGTGCCTCGTAAATGGCGTAAAACAGTGATTTATTTACATGGCTTTTCCGATGCCCTGTTCACTCTCATAGACAGCCTGTTGTGAGCATCGGCTAACTGACCCCAGATTTCGGACAGCTGGACACAAACCGAGATGAAATATGCAAGGTACGTTCACACTCGGTATCATGATTCAATACACTTTAGGTCAATATCACACCGGAGTTCTCCTTTAAGTTTTAAGTATGGATACACTTCAGAAGGCCTTTATTGACCCCCTGGAGCTGTGTGGAGTAGGGATGCACCGAAATGAAAATTCTTGGCCGAAGCCGAAGAAAATTAAACACTGGGCCGAAGGCCGATTACCGAACATGTTTTTTCGTGGTTTTTCCCTCCATGTATTTTGCCATTTTTTTCACCATTGCATAAATTAAATAGCCAAAAAGTGCTTTTTACAGTTTTGTCTTGCTTTTCAAAAAAATATATATTTTTGTCTTACTTTTTTATTTTATTTTACAGAACATTTGATTGCGTCACGTCATTGTTCGATATAATTTATTTGGCCTTTTCGCTTATTCGGCCAAACACAGAAAGAGCTTTTTTTTTGCTATTTTCGGCCAAATAATTTCGGTTGCCGAACATTCGGCGCATCCCTAGTGTGGAGTACTGTTTATGATGGATGGATGCACTTTATTGGACTTCAAAATCTCAAACCATTCACTACCATTATAAAGTTCGGAAGAGCCAGGACATATTTTAATGTAACTCAAATACACCTAAAATGCCTTGAGGGTGAGTAAATCATGGGGTAAATCATTTACATTTAAAAATGAACAATTAACAATAGTATATAAATGAACATTAACTTAAATTAATAACATTGAACTAGTGTGAAGTGCTGCCAGTGACTTCTTTCTCAAAACAAGAATGTTCCTAATGCCCAGCAGAGGGCATTGTTTAATTGTACAACAATGGCTTTTATGTAACTATTTACTCTTGCTACACACTATATGCTCCAGAGTGCAAAATATCTAAGCCCAATCATATAATAACCCAGTATACTGCATATACACTAAATGGGCAGATATTAAAACAGTTCCATTTTACATGACTTCAACTTGAAATGCTAAGTGTCTTATTTCATCTCACCTTTTGGTCCAAAGAGGGCAGCATAGCATGGCTTGTGGCAGTATGGTTTCCCATCATGCTGTGAGGATGTAAAACAGAAAAAAACATGGTCATTCCAGGCTTATTTTCCATCAATCAAGACTCTCCAAGTGAATGAGTGTGCATTTGCTGATGTAAGTATGCAATTTAATCTGCTTGTAAACCAGCCTAAATGTCTATATGCCACAGACGGTGCTTATCTTGGCATCCACTCCCTGATAACACTCACAGCAGTTACAAGGACACCCAAAGTGTCCCATGTCTTTGCCTGCCTTGAGAGTGTCTGTGTGTACATGAATAGATGTGGAACATAGAACATATTTCAATGGCAGTTGCTCCCAGAGCCCTTTGGTCAGGGCCATGGCGGGAAAAGGTTGCTATGGGAACCGTCAGACGGCAGCTGTGTGACCGTTACAGCTGCACAAGACAGGATAAAGGAACAGAAGGGGCAGAGAACAGTGGCCTCATGCCAGGACAAAAGTATGCGAGGGGAAAAAATGTGTAATGAGCCTCACATTCCAACAAAGACTAGCAGATATCTTCCCGCCTCAATTTCAATGACCGGAAAACTTAATAATGATGTAAAATGTCAATACTTCTAAAAAAGGCAAAAAGGCTACACTCGTCAGCAAGAGAGGTCTGGTTAGCCCAGCTAGACTACTAGGGAGGAAATTTAAGGACTTTACCAATACTCCTCTAAGTTTAGCTTTCCTGTAGCTCAAATAGAGGAGCACAGTGCTAGCAACATTAAAGTCATGGGCTAGATTCTTAGGGAAAGCTAAAGATGAAAAATGTGTATCTTGTATACAAGTGTCTGCCAATTGCTTAAATGGTTCATTTGAGTAAGTGTGATGCTATCCGAACCCTAGTGGGTGTCAAACAAGCAGGCCGAGACAGATAAAAAGATGGGTCTCGGTCCGCTTCCAAACAAACTTGAGTCCACATTGAGTCACTCTGCATTGTCAAGTAGTGGTCAGTGGTCTCTGAGGTTCATGTCACTTCAGCTCACCCACTTCTGCATACTTTTTTGTGGCAAATCAATCAAAAATCAGTTGCACACCTCTTGAGTCCTTGAAATTGTCAGTCAAAATTACAGTGCCTTGCAAAGTATTCATACCCTTTAATTTTTTTCACATTTTATGTAATTAAATTACTCCCCCCCCCCCCCCCACACCAATCTACACTCCATGCATCATAGTGACAAAGCAAAACAGAATTGTCACAACTTCATAAATGTATTAAAAAAAAAAAACTGAAATAAGTACATTGCATAAGTTTTCATACCCTTAACGCAGTACTTTGTTGATGCACCTTTAAAGCCACAAGTCTTTTTGGGTATGATGCAACAGGAACACAAACTTTGCACATCAACATTTGTCAATTATCTGCCATTCTTCGCCTCACCTCTCAAGCTCTGTCAGCTTGGATGGGGTCTGGCAGACATTTTCAGGTCTCTCCAGAAATGTTTGATTGGGTTCAGGCCCAGGCTCTGGATGGGCCACTCAAGAACATTCACAGAGTTGTCTATAAGCCACTCTTGCTGTGTGCTAAGGGTTTATTGTCCTGTTGGAAGGTGAACCTTCTACCCAGTCGGAGGTTCTAAATGGTCCGGACTGTGTTTTCATTAAGGCTATTTTAATATTTTGGTGCATTTTGAGCTTTTATTCTACTCTGACGTGTCCCTCAGTCTCAGAAAAACAGCCCCACAGCATGACGCTGCTATCACCACACTTTACTTTTAGGATGGTACTCTGCAGCAAATGAGCAGTGCCTGGTTTCCTTCAAACATAATGCTTGGAATTGAGGTTCATCAGACCACAGAATCTTGTTTCTCACAGTCTGAGGGTCATTTAGATGCTAATTCGAAGTGTGTTTTCATGTGTCTTTACTGAGGAGAGATTTGAGTCTTGTCACACCACCATAAAGCCCAAATCTATGAAATTTTGCAGTGATGTTTGTCCTTCTGTAAGTTTCTTCCATCTACATATATGATCATGAAGCTAAACTAGAGTGACCATCAGGTTCTTGGTCACCTCTCTAGCCAAGGTCCTTCTGCATCAATTGCTCAGCTCTAGAAAGAGTCCTGGTTGTTTCAAACTTCGTCCGTTAAGGGTAACAGAGACTACATGCTTCTGTGAACCTTCAAAGCAGCAGATTTTTTTGTAACTCTTCCCCGTAAGTGTGGCTTGATGCAATCCTGTCTCTAAGCTCTACAGGCAGTTTTTTTTTACCTCAGGGCTTGGTTTTTGCTCTGATATGCATTTTCAGTTGTAAGACTTTTTATTAAGATGTATGTGCCTTTTTCAAATCATACTCATTCAATTGAATTTGCCACAGGTTAACTTTACTTAAAGTGTACCAATATGAATGCTCCTGAGCTAAATTTCAATTGCCCTAGATAAGGGTATGAATACATATGCAATGGAATCATTTAAGTTTTTGATTTTGATGTTAAAAACCTGTTTTCTACTTTGCCATTATGGTGTATGGAGTGTAGATTGACGTGGGAAAATAAGTAATTTAAAGCAGTTTAACATAAGGTACCAACAACCAAATGTGAAAAAATTAAAGGGGTATAAATACTTTTACAAGGCACTCTAGATCTTGTTTTTTGAGAAATCTCTCAGCATATTGTGTGCAATATGCATCAGACAGACAGTAAAAAGGCTGTGGGTGTGATGTCTAATCCAGATACAAAGCTTAGTCCATCAGCTCCCATTACAGTTCTCACTGGTCATCTCTCACTGGTCATATAGAGCAGCTCACCAGCCCACACTTTTCCCAAAGCCTCTCAGATTCTGGTAACTGAATCCAAATTCTGTCCATTCTGCCTCTACTTAACATTGCTATTCCCATAAATCCTCTCACTTTACCCTGCCGCAATCCATGGAGGACACTAAGGGATTATCATCTTATCCACAGGGCGACTTCTTGTTCGATCAATAGTCTTGAAGAAAAACTTACACACATGCTTTAACCATCTTCACTATACCCCATCCTCGTTCCTGTACCACCCAACAGAAATCTCCTCATAGCAACCTGACCTACATCCAGATTTAGGCTGATGTGAGCAGTGCAAATGGTAATATGCTTATGCAGAGATTACAGAGAGAATACCTTCTATTTGTGACTCTCCTCCTGGAGTAAATGCAACACTCAGGTGTTTCCTACCCTTACCCTAGTGGAATACAGACTCAAGGCAACACAATGACTAATGGTGGTGATTCCTCTGGCTCTAAAACATCACCGTCCTGTCCTTTACCCTCTACTGGCTTTCTGATCTAGACACGTTCGTCACAGTGTGATGTAATAGGATGCTGGAAGGTCGTGGAGAATTTCATTTGGCTTGCAGTCAGGCACACAGGAACACTTGGGATGTACAAAGCTGGCCAGCGAGCTTTCAACAAATCACTGAAGACGAGCATCATGAGACACGATTGCACACAGCTTTCCAAAAGAAATAAAGCTGTAGGTTTTGGGACATTCAGTTTGCTTTTTCTCTTTCATGACTGTCTGTATTGTATTTATCACTTAAAATGTGTCATGCTAGCTCTCAATGCCATGTGACAGCCTTCAGTCCTGATTCTGGACTCTTCAAATAGACCACTGATCCTCTGATGGAAACGCACAGTGTCGTAAATTCAATACTCAACTGTCGGAGTTTGAGTTTCCCCAGCTAGACTGCAGAGAGGTAGTGTGTGATCTCTGACTTACTCACCTCAGCATGGCCACCCGCTGTGAGGGTCTTACTGCAACGCTCGCACTTCAGACAGAACTTGTGCCAATCCTTCCCCAGTGATGACACTTTCTCAGCTGGGGAATGAAAAAAGAGAGAAAGATTAGATAAAAAAAATTATTTAAAAAAAACAATGTAAGTCACTAAGGTATTGTCAGTGGTTGAAAAGTCATTGTGACTGGTAAAGCATTGATGGGTGGCCACAAGGGTATTGAGCAGGGGCGTTTTCTCCAAGGAGGCCGTGTCTCCTCAAAATATTGGAGAAAAAAAAAATCATAGTACAAAAATAAAACAACACCAGTTTTACAATATATAACATTAAAATAATATAAATCACTTGTTTTTCTAAAGATACATTGTCCAAGAGCGACAACAGCAGGCAAAGTTACAGTGGGAGTCCACTTTTCTTGCCTCCCCTGAGCACATTGAGTTTTAACAGACCTTGTTTTGTGACCCTGGACCACAAAACCATTCTTAAGTCACATGGATATTTTTGTAGCAATAGCCAAAAATACATTGTACGGGTCAAAATTATAAATTTTTCTTTTATGCCAAAAATCATTCGGATATTAGGTAAAGATCTTGTTCATGAAGATAACTTGTAAATTTCCTACCATAAATATATCAAAACTTAATTTTTGATTAGTAATATGCATTGCTAAGAACTTAATTTGGACAACTTTAAAGGTGATTTTCTCAGTCTTGAGATTTTTTGCACCCTCAGATTCCAGATTTTCAAATAGTTGTTTCTCAGTCCTTTTCTAACAAACCATTAGGGCTGGGCCGATAAACGATATCATATCGAATCGCGATAAAATTTATGTTAATAACGATGATAGGCTCTAGACATTTTTTGCTCGATATGGATTAATCTAAGAGCCAATCACACAGCAGAAATATGCGACAACAGCCAATCAGCGTACAGCGTGCGTGTGCACGTCAAAGTACAAAGTTCATTTCCTACCGCACTTTGCGAAGCAAACTTAACACCAGGACGACAAAAAAAAGAGAGAGGATGCAGCGACGAAAGTGAAACTAACTTCGAGTTATTATCCAAAGATGTTGAAATTGTCGACAAAAAAGGTAGCACGAATTCCGTTATATAAGTGGTTTGGCTACCTGAAAAGTGACTCTTAGCTCAGCTGAGAGTTTGGCGCGATTGTTAAAACTGAAACCGAAAGCAAAAAACGCACGCGCATTCAAAAGCAATTTTAATCCCCCCAATGCACGCAAATTAGGCTACATGACATATCTAGGCTGTTATTTGTATGTAGGCTATGATAGGTTGTGTATGTCTATAGCTCTGTATCATGCTTGAAATATCCGTCTCTATTTGCACTTTGAATATTTAGAGAGTAGCCTACTTTGTTTATGGCTAAATTATCTGCACTTAATACGATTAAGAAAGAACCGTGTCGTAATTTTTTGTTATTTATACTGTAGATTGTTTCAAAATGCAGTGGTTGCCTCTAATTTAAATAGCTCAACCTATAATAGAGAAAATAAACAATTGTGTTAATAATAATAATAATAAATAAATAAATAATTGTGTTACAAATTATGTTTTTACAATAATTTTATGTTTACATTTTGTACATTTACTCTCATTTACCATACTCTGTCACAACTTTTATTTTTTTAATTTATTTTAGTAAGTTGTTTTAATTTTTAAGGCCAAATCTGTTTTTGTTAATAAACTATACTTTAAATGTAATTTAATGAACCCTTTCATTTTTGTGGCTTTAGTCATTGTTGGGATACTATTTTAAAGCTGGCAACATCAACAGCTTATATCGAAATATATATCGTTATCGTTCAATATGGGGAAAAAAATATCGAGATTACATTTTTGCCATATCGCCCAGCCCTACAAACCATACATCAATGTAAAGCTTATTTATTAAGCTTTCAGATGAAAAAAATGTAACCTTATGACTGGGTTTGTGGTCCAGGGTCACATTTACTGTACCTCATAAGGGCACAGAAGAGGATTTTCTGAATGGCAGTGAATCAAGTCGCTGGTACTGTAGCTCATATAACATTGACAACGTATGACAAATGTCTGCATTCATACTGCACACATTCATACTATATATAGTAGAACTCACTTTTTTTACTCACACTCACAGAGTATGTGACTTCAGACACAGTCTATGTCATATTGTGATAATAATGTGTTGCTGCCCATAGTGGACCTGCCCATAACAAACCCCAGATTCTTATCCTCGAAACATGGGTAAGAGCTTTTTTTACTTTTATGCTGTGATTTTCCCTTCCTCTCGTATCTTGATGGCTACAGCCCCTGATTATTTATGAATGTGCCATGGAAACTTCCTGTCTTAGAATTCAAGATCCTAAAAGAACCAAAGTATGTAGTGCATTTTCTCAGGAGGTTAAAGCAAACAGCCTTTCCTTGCATGAAGGCAACAGTTGAGCATTATTAATAATGGCTTTGCATAATTTTCAGATCCAGGCTAGCTTTAGGTTTTGAGGATGTGTGCTGGTCTAGGCATTTTCATTTTGATAATCTATGTGACGTCATATTACATAAAAACAATGAAAAGCACTGGCTTCATTGTGAGAGGTCATAGCGGTTCATTCCATGGCTGAGATGTGTTGACATGAAACGCAAGGAAATGCAGTGGCGACGGTTAATTAGAACCGGACAGCTAAGTGACGTCATATAGTACAGAGACTCTTTTCTCCATTTCCCCTCCTTTCCCATTTCTTCAGGAGGGTCCTGGGAGACTTCCCCAGACCTAATATTACTCTTTCCATTTATATATCTCACTCTCAAGACAATGCATAAAGCAGGACTGCTGGGACAGCTCTCTCACTATGGAGGAAACACCTTTCGCTTATCAAAACAGGGCACAATCAGCTAGAGAGAACAAGACGTTTCCTCCTGCTCTCCCCTACTTCCTAGCTTTCCCGCCTGGAGATGTATTGTTTTCGTTCTGTCAGTTTTGCAGCCCTCTTAGTCTGTCTCTCGGGGGGTCTAGGTCAGTACAGCAGAGATCAGTTTCACCATCAGAAGAGGAGATTTTATGCAGCTAAAGTGAAGCAAAAACTCCTATTCCACTGAGATACACAAGTATACTCACGTGGAGGCGTAGCAATAATTTAAAATGTGTGGGCACGAATCTTTAAAAAGTATGATAATCTCTGGGACAAATGTTGAAACGGTAGGTGTAAGTAAATACATACATTTTCTGAAGAAAATGAGAATGATAACGTGCCTGTGCAATGCTTGCCACCACACTTAAGTGTGCCGTTTTTTAGCACTAAGTGGTTACTACACTTTTAAAAATAAAGGTGCTTTAAAAGGTTCTTCACAGCGACGCCATAGAAGAACCATTCAGTCAAAGGTTCTTTAAAGAACCATCTCTTTCTTACCTTTTTTATAATCTGAAGAACCTTCTTTTGCCACAAAGAACCTTTTGTTACACAGAAAGGTTCTTCAGATGTGAAAGGTTCTTTATGGAACCATTTAGACAAAAAAGGTTCTTCTATGGCATCATGAAGCACCTTTATTTTTAAGAGTGTAGGGTGTTCTAAATGGTTGCTTACTGGCTCAAGTCAAAAGAGTCCACTCTTAGGTTCTGGTCTCTGTAAGTTTTAGGTCCCTCATTGAATCGGAGGGATGTTTTCACGACTTATTTAACATCAGATAAACATCCTTAATTTGATTGCCTAGAAAAGTTGTAGCACAACTCTGTTTACTCAGACACGGTTTAAGGCAGGGGTTCTCAACTCCAGTCCTCGGGACCCACTGCTCTACACATTTTGTATGTGGGCCCTGGGGACTGGAGTTGAGAACCACTGATTTAAGGAATCACTGATGTCAGTAGCATATTGATTATTATCAATATTGAACATGTACATATATGTTTTTTTAATAAATAAATGAAATAGTAGGGGTGGGTGATATACTGGTAGAAATTTAGCAACCGGGAGAGATTTTGAACTATCGTCTCAATCGCGGTTACATGCTCACATGACATTGCTGTGCTACATGGTGACACAACGTATCGTTTGCATGCATTTTAAAGAGTTGCGTTAAAAAATAAGTGTTATTTTGCCATCTATACGTAATTGGCAGCAAAAAAGAAATAATTTTGCTATATGCGCACGCTGTCTGAGAGCCCTGGAGTATTGAACAGTTATTTTTGCCACTTTATAGGCCTTCTGACGGGTGAATACACACACTCGTATGTGTCAAAATGCTAATTTATACAGTGAAGAACATGCTGTGATTTTATACATTATCAGTATACAGTATCTTCAAAATGTTATTTTACCAAAATAAAATGATCATACAAAATGCATGTTTCTTCTGTAGCTTTTTAAGGGCAGTACTAAATGACAAAATATGATATTTAGGCAAAATAAGAAAAATGTACACATCATTCTGTTCAAAAGTTTACACCCTCAGTTCTTAATGCACCGTGTTTCCTTCTGAAGCATCAGTGAGTGTTTGAACCTTCTGTAATAGTTGCATATGAGTCCCTTAGTTGTTCTCAGTGTGAAAAGATGGATCTCAAAATCATACAGTCATTGTTGGAAAGGGTTCAAATTCACAAAAATGCTGAAAAACCAAATAATTTGTGGGACCTGAACTGTTCAGGACAAATAAGGACTACTGAAATAAAAAAAAACACACAGCTGTGGATCATTCAGGTAACAACACCATATTAAGAATCAAGTGTATGTAAACTTTTGAATGGGGTAATTTTTACAAATTTTTCTATTATTTTTTCTTGTGGACTATATGTAAACATCTTTTATGTAAAATATCTTATTCAGGTCAGTACTAAATAAAAAATAACGCTCTTATTTTGGCAAAATAATTAACATTTTGCAGATTATGCTGATTTTTTTTGTCCTATTGCTCGTAATTAGTTTCTTATTCTTATTTAATCTGTGACTTTTTACTTGATACTGACATTAGTGACAAGAATCATGAAATTTCTATGTTATTGGAAATTTTTATATAATTAAGACCATATTTAAATCAAAAACCACTATACTGTGATACATATTGTTAAATGAAATATTACACAATTTAAGATTTTAGACATATCGCCCACCACTATAAAATAGTCACGCTGTAACCCTATTACTAACACAAGGCTCATATCCAAATGAATTCTAAGCTCACATGGGAGAGTCGTAGAGATCCAGACACTATAAATCACTGGTATTCCAGCAGGAGGCTAATCCAAGATAAGTGAGATTTCACACTCAATGGCACAACTGGGTATAAAAAGAGAGAGCGTCTCCGCGGGGAAGATGCCAATGCCAATGAGTACTACACAACGGTAAGTGTTCGTACATGGTGGCTGACAAAGTGCAGATGAACAGAGTTGCCATTAAAAAGAGCTTCTGATGTTGTACAAGAGGTTGCTGGGGAGCCGTTTCCACTTATTGGTGTAGTTTTGCGTGGGCGGAGGGAATCGCTAATCACTCATCAAGCTGAATAGACCCCTTGGACAACGTCCAGTCACACTCTAACACACATTTTTTTTACTACGGCCAAAGGAAATCAGTGTCTTGGGTGGTATATTTACAAGCAGCTTTGTCCTCAGACAAAATTGCAAGCCTGGTTTCTGCTTTCCAGTAGAAACGCTGCAGCTATAGTGATATCCTAACAGCACTGTCATCTCGTACATCCCTAAGGGAATCCAATGGACCGGGAAGACACGAGAGACCAGGGTTTCATCAGAGAGTCAGGTTACCTTGGATGCAGGAGAGTCATAATGGATGGTTGTGTAAGACTATACGAGAGGTTGCAATACCTCCCAGTGTCCGGCTCTAATGAGCACACGCAGAAGTTAGAGTGCAATATGTACACCTGATCGCTGATAAGCAGCTTAGTGCTTTGTTTTGAGCTGCAGAGCTAATCTGTTTAGTCCTGCTGCTACTGTCTGTGGCGGTAACATCTCAGATCTTGTGTTTTCCCTCAGTTTACCCCACAATTAAATCAGATGATAACACCTCCAACACCAGGCCAACTGATCCGTGAACAACACAGAGGTTTGTTTAATGTGTTTTGGCTGGCGCGCTAAGGGAGGGTAAACGAAACCCTCAGCGCCTTCACACGAATGAGCTTGTGCCATCTCAGCAGAACAGATGCAGGTTTGGATGTGAGCTAATGGAGCTGTGCTGTGTAGTCAGCTCCCATTTCCAAAGCAAATCTGTCACAACAACAACTCTCTCTACCCAACAAGAGTCATATGAGATTTAATGAAGTCAACATCAGCGAGCAAGATTTATCAACCTGATATCACGTAAATAAGTCTTCTCTGTAAACATGTCATACCCAATATGCTGGGCTTGTTCCAGAATAGAAGTGGCTCTCAAAGAGTTTTACTCTGCCAGAAAACATGAAGCCCTTAGGGAGATGCATCAACATCAATCTCTGTTTAATCAGTCTTATTAAGTTTGTCTAGGCACAACATGCATCTATCTCTCTGGAATATGGGGATTTGTTTTTGTATTTTTAAAACCACTGTATAATTGACCATTGGTCAAGACTTGTATGGCTTACAGTTTTTCTCAATTGCTTAAACACATTTCTTGAAATTATGCCTCTTATTTGCGAAACTCTAAACACAAATCCACAACTCCTAACTCAATTCCCCAAACTTCTTATATTGAGGTCAAAATGAAGCTCTCCACTCAAAACAACACAATCTTGCTGAAAAACCAAACTTTGCTCTCAGACATGACACACAAATCCTCAAAAACACACACACTACAACACAGTTTTACACACTGATGAGATAAATTCAAAACAATACAACCAAAACAATCCAAATAAAAAACTTTTCACATGATGAAAACAACAAATATATGCCTTTGCAAGTGTTTTATTCCTTAATTTAATGTACTGTAGAGTACAGTACAAAACAGCAAACAACAACAAAATATAATTTTTCTGCCCAGAATCCTGTCTTTGGTCTGGGACAGGCCAAAGAACCTCTTCAGCATCACAGGCTAAATTAGCCCTGGCCAGGCAGCAGGGGTCAAATCCTCTTGCATGCCTGATCCAACCCTGGCACTCATCAACTAAAATATAGGAGACTGCTTGTCTTCTTGTCCTTGCTCTTCCTCTGTCTCTTCCACGTTGTCGTCATCGTCCTCCTTCTTCTCCTCCTCTTCCTCTTTCACCTCCTACTCTTCCTCTTCAAAATTACACATTACTGTATGTGGGATACTGATTGAAAAAGACTGGATAGGATTCACAGTTACACTTGTACTGTACTAGTGGTATGAGAAAAAAAATAAAAATGCATTACAGTGTCATTGTGAAACAGCAAAGAAAAATAAATATGGGCACAAAGGTAAAAATAAAAATTAGAAAGTCTACTGTCAGATTTTGTAACTCCTGCGTTGTCCTCTGTCTATATACAGTATGCTTTCCAATTGAAGGTTCAAGAGATGTACCTTTGAGCTATTTCAGAGAACTGCTTTATCATTGGTTGATATACATTATCTTCATTAGTGAAAGTCAAGATTCACTTGAATAAATTCATGGCAAATTTATCTAATCAGTTGTATGAATGTACCAAAGCAATCACAACTTGATCAGAAGAATGAGAAGCTTTTTATGATGTGCACAAGAGACTAGATGATGTGGATGTTGAACAAGTAGTTTTGACAATTTCATTTCTGATCTGAGAAATGCACCAAAGTGACTGAGAAAAACTGTAAGCTGACTTTGGCTTCTTTTAGGTTCTGATTTGGGTGTGCTAAATTTTGACTCCTAGTGTTTCCACTTGGATAATTGTGTGCTAATTGAGCTCAAACTTCACAGATTGAGTGAACAATGTTGAATGCTTGTGCTTTCTAAATGACCACATGGTGTAAGCACTGAGAAATGTAGGGATTTGTGTGTAGAGTTTTGCAGTAACAGTTCACCAAATATAACTCATGTGTCAAAGCAGGGAATAGTGTTTATTGTTTAGGGAAATGGGTGTGCTTTTTCAAAAATGGCGTTATAGTTTTGAAATTTTAGTTCAAAAGACTGGTTATAGTGTTTTAGCAATTGAGAAAAACTGTAATATAACAGAAATGATGTCTCTGACTAAAATATGTAGTGGAAAACCCATGAAAGACCTTATTTTAAAAAAATCCACATCATTTTATAGATATTTTGGACTAAGGGGGGAGCCATTATTTCAATTACGTAAAATGGCTGCACTCTGTGAGCTACTGGCGCTACCTCTTGCTATTTTTACAGCAATACAACTAAAAAAAAAAAAAAAAAAAAGAAAAAAAAAAACACTATACAATACCACAATGCGGCTTTTGGTTGTAATTTTCAGCCAAGTGGCAACAAGTGAAGTGATGCAAGTCTTCACTGCTTTTCCTAGCAACAAAAAGAGGAGAAAAGCATAGGAAGATGCCTGTGGACAAATAAAAGACCTGCGTTTTTGTTCTCTCCACTTTAGCCCTGATGCCTTTAAGGCTTTTAGTAGACCACAGCTACTGAAAGACCTTACAAATGGCAGAGACAAGAAACGCTAGATGCCATCCTGGCAGGATGTAAACATGCTGATGCTCGTCATGATGCCACAGCCACTGAAGAAGTTTCTCAGTGTGGATTTCACTCGAAATCTGGGGCGTAAAGACTCCTTGTGGGGAAAATCGATGGTATGACATTTGGTTTAAGCCTGCACTTGCATCCATTGCCACCTGTAAGCTCTGTCAGTGGCTGTGGTCATTGTATCAGTCTTTTATTTTCAGAGTTGTTTATTCTGAATTGGCACCACCCATAATCCAAAATGTGTATAAAACAGTGGTATAAAAAAGTGGATTTTTAAAAGAACATAAATCTTTCATGTGTTTATTCATACATATTTCAGTAAGAGACATCATTTATGTTATATTAAGCCATACATAATACTATAATAATAAGTAGGGATGCACGATATTTATCGGACAGATAAATTATCGACCGATATGGGTAAAAATGACGCCATTTTTATTGCTCCGATGAATAAATGAAACCCGATCCGATAAAGTACTCTTGCTGGTAAATCAATCAATCAATCAGTCTGGTTTATCTGAGATTCATCTGCTTTCCGAGTACAAGTGACTGCAGCTGTAAACTGCAGTGACTCTCAGCCTTTGTCGCGTTTAATACGTCATCATCTGTGTCGCCATCATCGCCTTCGCAGGTCTGGAAGTTTTTCACGGTGACAGAGGAGGACAATGATATTGCTATTTGCGACACATGTTTAGCAAGGATTCCGAGAGGAGGTAAAAAGCCGTTAAGTTTTAACAATCTTATATCTCACTACAGAGGTCGTCATCGCGGTGAATCTGTTTTAGGGGCCGTTCACATGTCGCGCCTAAAAACGCGTGGAAAACGCTGAAGCGCAGCCTTCTCTTTCTTTCCAAACCCAAAGTCTTTGCCAAACCGCTCTGTAGTTTGAGCTCCAGTGGTGTCTGCCGTTGCTAAGCAGCCATGACATGCGCTCTCCGTAAAGACGCGGTAGTTTCAGCAAAGAATAAATAGATTTTCAGCATTAAAAATCACTTGCAGAAGCTCTGTTATCAAATTTATTTAAAAATGTTTATTCCTGTACAGCTTTCATAAGCTGTTTCTCCACCTTGCCAGTGCTTTCAGTGTTATTAAGGGAAAGGATGAAGCTGATTGGTTGGTTCATGTCACATGACCTGCGTTGCGCTTGCAGCATTCTGAAAAGTTGAGATGTTTTTATCTCGATTCTGATGTTTCATTCCCCGCCTTGTACGATTTGGCTGCTGCACACATTCATAATATGATCAATAAGAATGGACTGCATGTAAGCTTTACCACAGACATTTGGACATCTGACTTTACTCCATGATGCACTTTTCATTTTTTCCAGGTTGACAAAATGTCAAAGCATTTTATTTTATTTAGAATTTTGGTGCCTTACACAAAAAAATAAAAAATTTTTTGAAGAGTCAGGACTGTTTGCTATGATTGTTAGACCCAGATATATAATATAAATTTCATTAGTTTATCTTAGATTTTGTATTCTCCTGTGTGCACAAAATTATCATATAAAAATATGAATGTATTGGTTATTGGTATCGGTATCGGCATCGGCCAAAAGAAGGACTTAATTATCGGCTATCGGTATCGGTTACAATTTTTCATATTGTGCATCCCTAATAATAAGGTTGCCAATTCAAACAAGCTTTACAGAACATCCCAATTGTAAGAAAGCTATAAGATGAACCGTAAAAGTACAGCTTTTATCCTCTCTGGACATTTTATTACAATTATAGGGGCAGTTGTGGTCTAATGGTTAGAGAGTCGGACTTGTAACCTAAAGGTTGCAGGTTTGATTCTCAGTACCGGCACAAAATATAGGTTTTTGAATATACACAAAATATAGGTTAATATATAGAGCTCTCTTTTCCACCCTCATTACCCACAACTGAGATGCCCTTGAGAAAGGCATCTAACCCCCAGTTGCTTCAATGGCTGCCCACAGCTCTAGGTGTGTTTTATATTTCTATTTTGCCCTTTGTTATTGATAGGGCAGTTGAATCAATGACAGGAAGTGATAGGAGAGCGGAGGGGAACAGAACCAGGGAAAGGATCACATACCGGGAATCTAATAAGCCCTATTGTGCGATAGGTTGGAGTGTTGCCCACAAGGCTATGGATTCAGTGAATACGTTTTTTTTTTAAGTGGGACTTGGTGAAGGGTCAATGAGGTGGGTTTAAGCAAGGACGGCACAAAGTTGTAGTCAAAAGTGGAAAGTTTATGCACTTAATTTTATAGGTAAGAGTGTGCATGGCCCTTTTTAAAAGCACAATATATAAGATTTTGTGATTAAAATTTCCAAAAACCACTAGAACAGTGTTATATATTTTGTTGACATGTGTACTTCGATATGCCAAAAGTTTCCAAGAATGTTTAAATCTGTTAATAAAAGTGTAATAATACATTAGCTCATCCATGAATATGATTTCTGCCCAAGCCCAGTCGGATTTCATCAGCTGTGGGGATGAAGACGACAACCCCCATGATTCCACACTAAAATCATGGCATCATCAAAATACGCCTTTGTTTCTTTGTTTGTTTTATATATGTGCACTCTAGAATTGAAAATTACATGTTGTGCCTTTAAAAGGAGAAGTTTACTTCAAGAATGAAAATTTCCTGATAATTTACACACCCCAATGTCACCCCAGATGTTCATGTCTTTCTTTCTTCAGTCGAAAAGAAATTAGGGCTTTTAAAGATTTTTCTTCATATAGCGGACTTCAATGGTGGCCAACGGGTTGAAGGTCCAAATTACAGTTTCTATGCAGCTTCAAAAGCTGATGCTTAAAAAAAAACACACATTTCTACACTTTTTAATCATAAATTCTCATCTTGCACTAGTTCTGCAATGCGTATGCATTGAGTCTTTGTTTTTTGCCTGTATACTTTGGTTTAAAAAGGTAGGGTAGGGTGAAAAACTGGAATGTTTTCCTCAAAAACCTTAATTTCTTTTCGACTCAAGAAAGAAAGACATGAACATCTTGGATGACATTGGAGTGAGTAAATTATCAGAAAATTTTCATTCTGCAAGTGAACTTCTCCTTTAACTTAAATGTGCAAGGCTTCTGGTGTCAACCACTACCAGTTATTTTAGCTGTAGAATAATAATAGCAACCACATTGAAAAATTATGTTTATATGGAGGCTCTTGAAAAGTGATGAAACTACTTTTGCAACTCTTTAAAGGTGCCATAGAATGGAAATCTGTATTTACCTTGGCATATTTAAATAATAACAGTTCAGTACATGGACATGACATACCATGAGTCTCAAACACCATCGTTTCCTCATTCTTATATAAATCTAGTGTTTGCAAAAGACCACCGAAAAATAGGTAAATTCCAACATAACACCGACTGTTATGCAATAGCCCCAGGATCGTTAATAGTTACGCCCCCAACATTTGCATCGCCCAATCATCGGTAACATCAGCAAAACAAGGCAAGCCACTGAAGGGACACTATTAGCTTAATGCTACCGCTAGCCTGTTACATTGCAGTACATAGGATTTCACTAACCACATAAACAGAGAGATGACCGCGCTGATGATGGTGAATGATGGAGAAATAACTGCACTGATGATGGCAAATGATTTACAGATCTGGAGAATCACTGACGAGCTGCTGAACTTGTGTGGTAAGTAAGCACTCCCTCTGCATTATAACTTTACACAGAGCACATGTGATCACAGTAATGGGAGTAAAATATCGGCAATTCAAAACGGCAGATTGAACAAACCGCATATTAAAAACGGGTAGAGCTCCGTAATTAAATATATATTTTTTATCCATGTGCAAGCTATAGAGATGAGCAGCTCTGTGAAACAGCCAATCAGAGCAGAGCCCCTCATTAATATTCATGAACGTTCCAAATAAGGCAATAACAGAGCATTTCATTCTAGGGACAAATCTTAGGGTTGTAAATGGACCTGTAAAACCATTTCTGGTGATTTTTTGCCCTTTCCTATGCCATATACCTTCTTTGTAGATATCAGAGGACAATTTAAAATATTGTATAAATGCATTCTATGGCACCTTTAACTACCCACAATAGTAGCCTAAACAATGCCTAAATACTTGTCTGATTGATTAACATTATTTCCTGGCTTTTGGTTTCATTACAGAGGAAGGCAATTTGTGCAAGATGAAAGACTGTGTAGACCAATCTTTTTTGCATAATAAATAAGACCAGAAATGTGTATTTAGAAAGTAAACAGGGTAATTTTTCATGAAATTATATTTCTGATGCTTAGTCCTGCCTAACGAGAAAAAGAGATTGATAAGGAAGGTCTGTTATATGCTGACCCTGCCTGAGATGTAATCACAAATAAACAGCGCTAGGCCTCAACAACATTTACACAGCTGAACACCCTATGGGCTCCACAGCAGGAACGCTCTCTGAAACCTACTCCATCACCCTCAGCAGAAACTTTCAATGTGTTAGACTGAATTTTTATAAAAGTGAAAAAGCAAAACTATAAAAAGGTACAAACAAACCAAGCACTTACCAATTGGCACTGGTTTGATATTAACTCCAAACTCTAGTTGGCCATGCGAGTCCCTAACAGATTTAGCCTCAAAAGATGGGTATACACATGGAAATCAATTTGAAAGGCAAAGACAGATCTGCTTCCACTTCAGCAGCCGTTAATGTGGACCCATCTGTTCAGAGCACTACAGTGATACTGTTCTCTATCCTGACTGTATCTTCTCATACTGCAAAAGCAATTTGCACACCATCTGGGTCCAACATGGCGCTTCGCTTCGAGTCACTGATTACAGCCTGACCCACTAGCCTTGCACCTGAGAGCCTGCAGGCCATGTATGATCACACACAAAGATAAAATGACGTAAAGTGTAGCTCGAATGTACACAAAATCATTACATGCCCTTCCTGGCTGCAATAAGCACAGAGATGATTGCTGTGGTTAGTTCCCATGATCCTCAGCTTTTCCAGCTATAAATAGCACACATGCTTGCTCTGTGCTTAAATCATGTTCTGTAGCTCTGTTAATGACCCTACTCATGATGGCAAACAGTAACCCATAACCTCCTGAGTGCCAGTTCCTTCTGCAAACAAATCTCAAATAGGCGTCTGATTGCGAGCTTGGTTTTCCCATTTGCAACGGCTTGTGAATTTCCTTACGGTAGTGCGGAAAGGCAGGGTGTGGTTTGGGCCCTTGCTGCACAGATGTGGCCCTGCTGATGCAAGGCATGGCAAGATGTCTGTCTCTTCAGTCTAGTGCAGTTTCCTCTTGATATAAATTAAGCAACCTCGTGATTTTCAATTGTCTGGCCTGAATGAGTGCTGCATGTGCACGTGTGCTATCGCAGTGCCCATGGCTGTCAGTACAAATCAATGCTGCCTCGTGGAGCTCAGCCTTAATCAGCTTCCCTGCGGCCAATAACATTTCACATTTTAGTGGTTGTGAAATCTATTATGAACAGGCTAGATCACATGCATGATCATTATCCAGTTAAAATTCCAAATTTGTATCTAGATAAACTCTGATACATTAATGAACCTGATTTATGATCTAGAGAGAGAAAAAATACATGCAGCATAAATTCTCCTTGATGTGTCTCCAGGTTGAGCAAATTTATAGAGACAAATTATGCACGTCTGCAAGCCTTCGGGTAGGTCAAATTAGAATAATGTCAGTTTAAAGACTAGTCGCATAAAACGTAAGTAATTACATGATGTCTTAGCTCTTTTTTCTCGCTAACCTTGCAACAAGCGCAAAAAAACGCCTTGTAACTATGGTTGAGGTTCATGCCTGCCAGGAATCCTGACAGACACGGTGAACGGCCCCCAATTCTGACTCCCATGATTACGCAATGCCCCTAAACAGTAGGCGAAAATGCAAGAAGTGGCATTATATAACATATTCTGCACATTAAAACAGCTTGTGAAGCAGCCATGTGAAAAACACAGGGTTTTAATGGGTACAAGCAGTAAAAGTGCATGAGAAATGGTGAAAGATGGGGACGGAAAGAGGAAAAACAACTCCCCATTAAACTAACTATCTGTCGGCCTGTATCTGAAACCAAAGGATGACATAATGGACATGCCCTCTCACATTTCGATGTGACTGGCATTTAAGAAAGAAAGCGTTCCTGGCTTCTATTCAGTAATGAGTGCAGGCCTTGAAGGGAGAACAGTGAAAAAGAGAAAAGATGAAAAGAAGTGAAGGAAGCAGATTCCTAGTTTTGCCAGATTCTCTCGTCAGTGAGATTTGAGCTCGCAACTGAGCTCTGTCTGCCATTAAAGGGGAACTATTATGCAAAAATCACTTTTATAAGGTGTTTGAACACAGTTGTGTGGCCGCAGTGTGTGAAAACAACCAGCATAAAATTGTAAAAATCTACCCACTCATTTTGTATTTATAATCCCAATAAATCATAAACAGGCTCTCTGAACAAGCGATTCCAGATTTCTCCCTATGTACATGTCATCGCAGGTAGAAATCCCTTAATTTTTGAAGCAAATGCCCTGGTAAAAAATCCCTTATATGTTTAGGAATCAATACCAATGCTTTGCACGCGAACGTCAGCTCCAGACTAAGTATATATTAAGTAAACATTTTATATCTTTTAAAATGCCCTCTCTGAAAAGGGGGCCTGGAGCACCAGCTAATTTGCATTTTAAGGGACAAACTAGGGATGCACCCAATGTTTGGCAACCAAAATTGTTCGGCCGAAAATAGCAAAAAATTTAGACAAAAATAACGATAACAACATTGCAACAGCTCTATTTATTTTAACATTCTCTTTTGCTCAGCAAGGCGGCATTTATTTGTTATTCATTTATTTTTATTAAAAACGCATGCCTGATTCAAAAAGGTGGTCTTAAAAATGGCCAAAGAATAATATTTTAGTTAAATTGTGTTTTGTTGGTAGGCTATAATGTCTACTAAAATGTTAAAAATGTTCAGTGATTAATAAATACTTTAAAATGTTTGTTTTGTACTTGATTTTTTTTCTTTGAAAAGCAAGACAAACTGTAAAAAGCAAATATTGGCTATTTAATTTATGCAATAGTGCAAAAAATCGGCAAAATACATGGGGGAAAAACATCGGTAATCGGCCTTCGGCCCAGTGTTTAATTTTGTTCGGCTTTGTACAAGTTTTTCATTTCGTTGCATCCCTTGGGTAAACACGAAAAGAAAAATTACAATTTTGGCTAATGCCCTAGAAGTGGCAATTTTAACAAGCTATAAAAATGATCTGTTAGGTATTTTGAGCTAAATCTTAACACTCTGGGTACATCAGAGACTTATTTTACATCTTGTAAAAAGTGGCATCTTTAATAGGGATGAACATAAAATAATTGTTGTAGCATTTACTTACAATGCTGTCATTGTTTTTAGGCATACATGAACCGTTGTGTTGAAAATGTGAAACTGGACATAATGCCGACAATATTTTTCAGAGTATATAGACTAAAGAGACTCAAATTGGGAGATTCCACCCATTTTGATTGGAAGTATGAACAATGGGAAAGTACTGATTCCATGCGTCACCTTTGAATCTGAGAACTGAAGGTTTCACGCTTGCTCTTGTGTAAGAAAACCACAGCATCTGCTGACAGCTGTTTGATAAATGAATAAAAGGTTTAACCAAAAGTTTAAAAAGTTTCCAGTGGCTTACCACTAAGGTTTGAAACGGGATATAGTCAGAAAGGAATTTACAGGAACACATGCACTGACTCCCACAAACTCAACTTGGAAATACCATCTGGGAACAGCTGGGTTAGTTTTTTTATTTAATATATTACATTTAATACTGAATATAAACTGGGAAAGGAATTTAATATTAAATAATATAAATAATTAAATAATATAAAATAATAGTATTAATCAAGATTATTTAAATTATTATTATCTAATAGAGCTTTATTACTGGTTTCTACTCATTCTGTGTCTAGACTGTGGATCTGGATGCAACATTCAAAGGCAACCTCAAATATTCCACTTGGTGACATTACCATATTCAGAGGACCAGAGGAGGAGAACCGCACCCTCTACTCGTCCACAGCTGTATGGAATGTGTCTTGGCTTCAACGTGAGTCTAATAAAAGAACAGTCACCCGTATCCATCTTGACCAACTCCCGCATGACGTAAACAGAGGTCTTGGGTTAAAACCCTGAATTGTCCTTTCTTCTGCCCTAAGGCATCATGGACTAAAATTAAAAGCACTGTCTCCATCAAAACCAGCCATCATGTCTGTATGTTTTAAAGCAAAACTGCTCACTTTTATTTTATATGACTAATTTTGTATATTATTAAGCCTATGAATGTAATGGAAAAGTGCATGATGTGAAATCTGGCTCCTGAAGCAAAAACCAGCCGCAAACACATAAGCTAGAGAACTTTCTGCCCACACACTAGACACACAGCCATGTAAGAGCTGCACTTGCTTTTATATAACAGCACCTCGCTCGCACCATCGATTTAAAACCACCCGACAGCTTTATTGGTCGTGTGTTATGGCTGTTCGGTTGACACGCAGATTAATACAACATAAATAAAAGCTGAATAATCATCTCAGTTTCCACCACAAAGGCTCGGATGCACTGATGAATAACCTTATAAATATGAGAGCAGGGATGATAAGGTCAAGTGGCAGAGACTAGGCTATTCAGCTGTTTAATGGATTGAGAGGTATATATTGAGAAGATGTCAATGCTGCTGGCCTGAAAATGGATATAAATGAAATGAAGAGATCCTTCATTCACTGTGATCTTTCAGCTCCCCAAACATCCAGACTAGGAGGCACATGCCATATTATTTAAGAAAACATCTAAGTCTATAAAAGCAAAGTGCAGCAACTTTTAAGCTTTCATTTTAGTATTTATAAAAATAGCCACTCGTCCAGTCAAAAGAGAAAAATAGTTCCTTAACTGGTCATGTTAAAAATGAGGATTGTAAGATAACTGCAGACAGGACTTAGACACAACTGTTTATTATTAATGTTATAAAAGTGGGCAATAAAATTGTCTGAATATAAACTGGCTGTCATTGCACTGTCTGAAAGCAAAAAGCTGACATTAAAAGTTTATCTTTGCATATTTATTTCTATCTATGGTACTTTATACAAATACAGTACAAAATAGGGCTAAAAAATTAAGCACTTTTTAAGTATTGCATGTGCCTAAATTCCGTTTAAATCCATGATTTGTTAGATTTTGCAACATTTTACACACACATAGGCTATATATGAAACATAAACATCAGAATTAAATGCTTTCCATTGATGTATGGTTTGTGAGGATAGAACAATATTTGGCTGAGATACAACTATTTGAAAATCTAAATCTGAGGGTGCAAAATAAAATCTAAATATTAAGAAAAACACTTTTAATGTTGTCTAAATTGCAAGATCTTAGCAATGCATATTACTAATACAAATAAGTTTTGATATATTTATGGCAGGAAATTTAAAACATATCTTTATAGAACATGATCTTTACTTAATATCCTAATGATTTTGACCCATACAATGTATTGTTGGCTATTGGTACAAATATACCCTTGCTTCCATATGAGTGGTTTTGTGGTCCACGGTCACACATCTAAAATAATGCAATATATTTTTCAAATATGAAAGAGCATTTATAAAATCAATGAATAAAATCAAAATATAATAACATAGCTTTAGGCTACTACAATGAACATAACAGTTTATTATATTGTGACATGTGATTTTAATTGTTAGACACACTCAAGTAGTGGAACAGTCCAAAAATGACCAGTTTGGGGGGATGAAAACATTTGATTTGGTTACAACTAGCAACTTTTCTTGCTGAGTTAATTTTGCCTGGCACAATAACTTATAAATCACGTCTAATAAACTTCTCGCAACGAAAAAAAAAATGGAATTTGTCCTAAGCTTTGAAAAAAGTCAAGGGAAATCCGTATTTATGGGATATCCCGCATCTCTTCGTCAGCAAGTTCTAGATTAAATTGGGGAGTTTTGAAAGAAGCAAGTGCTCTAGAAGGTATTTATTCATGAAGGCGGCAAAGTGAGTGATTTATCCGCAAACAAACATATTTTACGATCTTTCGCAAACTCTTAACGTTAGTTGTTTAAATCAGTTTTATCAACACCTGTGTAAACAAATCATCGCTTTCCATGATTATGCATCGTGGAAGTCATTTATCACATCAAAACATAACGGTGAGTGTATTTTAAATAATAGTTCAGAGTAAAAACGAAACGTAAGCACAAACTTACCAAAATAAACAGTCTTTTCGCATTTGGGGCACTTTGAAGCCATCGTCTCTTAAACTGGATTCTCTCACTCAGTCAGGTTTGTCTTCCACGAGCGCAAGCGGACCAATGGCTTGAGAGCGGGAGCGCATCCGACTGAAAGCGCCGCTTTGTATTTGCATAGCCCCGCCCACTTTCCCAGGTCTGTTTGAGCGTTCCGCATTGTCGCTTCTCTCATTGGCCAGGCTAACGGTAAGTCACAAAGTGGGCAGAGTCGTCTGGCTCAGCGCTGCTGGCAGGGGCTTCTATGTGCTTACCGCCACTGGCTCTTCCTTTTTACATCCTTCAGCGGGAATGTGAAAGGCATCCAACAAAGGTTCCTTTCAGTTCTCATGAATAGGGATTCTTCAGCACTTGCCAGACCGTTACTAGTGGAAATCAGTGGGAGAAAGATATTGGCGGGTCCCAGTCATGCTTACAACACTTCTCTTTTTGTTTGGGGTTGAGGTCACTCTATGGCAGTATCATGGTTTTGACTAGTTTGTCCCTTACATCACTGTTCCACACACCCAGAAATGTCTGTCACCCACTGCTTTTTTTTAGACTGAGGTCTTTGCCAGCTCTGACTTTTGCCTTCACCACGTGTCCACGTCATTCCTCCCTTGAACTGATCAGTCAGCAGAGCAAATGTCCACCTTTTCCTGACTCCACACTCATTCACAGTTACACACAAACCAAGTCCTGTTGTCCACCATAAATCTCTAAATTGCTTAGTCAACTAGTCAAACAAAACCCTGACTAGTACTTTTGTGGAAGTGCCTCTTGATACCTAAGTGCAGGGGTGCCGCTCGCAATTTTGGGCCCTATGACAAAATATCATTTGTGTGTCAGTGTTACAGCGACAGTAAGTTTGCTGTATTAGCACATTTGCACAGCTGCAATGCAGGGGTTTGCTGTGTTGGCTTGGTGGGATGAAAACCCTTAATGCTTATTGTAAAATAATGTTTTTAAATGACTTAAAAGTGGAAAAACACAGCATTTTAAAACTCGAATGCAGTGGTATTCGTATATAAGTGACATTGGAGCTTTATCTCAATAAGGTAAACAAGTCAAGCCAGTGAAACACTGTAAACATACAGAGAAAAGTAAAAAATCAGTAATTTTTATATTTTAAATGTTATAATTTCATTTCTTGTTGCCCAATGGTTTAATATTTTAGTTTGTTTTACATCTCATTTGTAGTTCATTTTATATGGGTTTATTTTGCTGTTAAAAGGCTATTGTTTTACGGCAGGTTTGCAATGGGAAAACTTACCCCATATAGAATGACAGTATGTCCTGCCATGTGTTCAGTAAACAGTGAAAATATTCATTTTTTTTTTTTTTTTTTTTTTTTTTTTGCAGCCAAGGTTTGTGTGCAGAATTGCCTTTTAAAAATAAACCTGAGTTTCACTAAAGACAGTAGTGTGACAACAAGCCACGGTCTTCTCTTATACACTTCTGTTTGGAATTTCTATTTCATAAATGCAAATAAATGTTAAATATTCTATTTTTTTTTTCAAATATGTTTCCAAAAATAATAAGCAGCACATCTGTTTTTAACATTGATAATAATCAGAAATGTTTCTTGAGTATCAAATCAGCATATTTGGATGTTTTTTTCTGATGGATCATGTGACACTGAAAAATAGTAATGGTGCTGAAAATTCAGATTCACATCAGAGGATTTTAAAATATATTTCAAATTGTATTAATAATTAAAAGATTATTGTTTTTATTGTATTTTTGATCACACAATTGCAGCGTTAGTGGAAAATATTTTAAAATATTCCCCACCCTAAACTATTGAACATGAGTGCATATAAATTTTCAAATTCCTTTTACCTTAAGCCTTTGCAAATCCATTGGGACAAATGGTGAACAGGTGCCAAAGGTTCTTTGCCTCCGTAAATACTCAGTCTTCCATTCACACCCATTTCCCATGGGACAGAGCCAGAGCCACAGCCACATGTTTCCCCAACCCAAGTGTGTAACCCTCAGTGCATTCTCCACCCGAACACCCACACTACCATTCAAACACACCTAAACCAGCCCGACTCTTCACACACACATGCTGTCGTGATTCATGTGGGAACATTTGAATTATACAATGCTATTTAAAAATAATAACAGCAAATGTTCAAAACATAATCTAGGTGTGGTGAAGCATTTAGGCTCATAATTAGGAGATTACTGTTTTCAATCCAAAACAATCAAATAAATTAGATTTATGAACATAATATGCATGTTGTTTCACCACCATGTCAACACCATTATTGCTGTGGTGTTCTTCGCAGTGTTGTTACTGTTAACTGTTAACTAAACATATTGAAAACATTTATTTGTTACTTAAAATAAACCAGAATTAAAATTAAATATAAATAGTTCTCTTACTTAGAAAACATGGAGGGGTCTACAATTTTCAGCATAGGTGCATTTCCACTGTGAAAGACATAATCTAAAAATAAAAACCCGGAAATCACATTGTATGATTTTTTTTAACAATTTATTTTTGAATTACTGTGTCAAATATGTATTTGATCACTTGCTTATCAGACAGATTTCTGACCCTCAAAGACCTGTTATTTTGCTTTTAAATAGTCCAGCTACACTCTGCTGATTCCATGATTCTAAATTAGTAGCACCTGTTTGAGGTCGTTAGCTGTCATTATGACACCTGTGCACCCCACAATCAGCCAAAGTCTAAGTAGCAACATTCGCAAAACCAAAGAGCTGTCAAAAGACACAAGAAACAAAATTGTAGACCTTCACAAAGCTGGAAAGGGCTACGGGGCAATTGCCAAACAGCTTGGTGAAAAATTAACAACTGTTGGAGCAATTGTCAGAAAATGGACGAGGCTAATGATGACTATCAATGTCCCTCGGACTGGGGCCCCACGGAAGATCTCTCCTCGTGGGGTATCAATGATGATAAGAATAGTGAAGAATCAGCCCAGAACTACACGGGAGGAGCTGGTCAATGCCGTGAAGAGAGCTGGGACTATTGTTTCCAAGGCTACTATAGGTAATACACTAAGACGTCATGGTTTAAAATCTTGCATCGCATGGAAGGTTCCCCTGCTTAAGTCAGCCCATGTCCAGGCCCATATGAAGTTTGCCAGGGACCATCTGGATGATCCACAGGAGTCATGGGAGAAAGTCTTGCGGTCAGATGAGACCAAAGCAGAACTCCATTCGCTGTGTTTGGAGGAAGAAGAATGATGAGTATCATCCCAATAATACCATACCGACAGTGAAGCATGGGGCTGGAAGCATCATGCTCTGGGGGTGTTTTTCTGCACAGAGGACAGGACGACTGCACTGTATTAAGGAGAGGATGAACAGGGCCAAGTATTGTGACATATTGGGCAAAAACCTCCTTCCCTCAGTCAGAGCATTAAAGATGGGTCGTGGCTGGGTTTTCCAACATGACAATGACCCAAAGCACCCAGGCAGGAAAACCAAGGAGTGGCTCCGTGAGAAGCATATAAAACAATGGGGGACCACAGTCATTGCAACCAAAAAAACGTTGCAACCAATTTTAGCCTTATAATCCACTGAAGGCATACACTAGATGATTCAACCAGACCATGAGACCATGAGACCACACACTTGTTGATTGCAGGTGCGATTTCATAGTGACAAGATCTCATGAGATCAAATGTGACTAGAGAAGAAAAACAAATGGAGGACAATCGATTTTGTCAGCGGGATTTCCTGGTGTGCGTTCTAGTGAAAAACAAAATAGGAAAACAAAAAGAATATGGGTGATGTTCTTTCTCTGTACTCTACTTTCGTGGCATGTTTGTGGCTGCCAAGTTTCAGCTATCCACCTTATTTTTCAATGTGGAAGTAAGCTGTTTTCTGGGAATGTTTGAGACTTCCGGTTCATTAGCCACCCAAGGGAAATGCAGTATCACTGTAAAACAATTTGTCGAGTCAACTTAAAATGATTTGTTACCTGGCTGCCTTTAAATTTTAAGTTCGGTCAACTCAAAAAGGTTTCGTCAACTTGAAATGTTAAGTTGTACTAAGTGACAACTTAGATATTTGATTCAACATAAAATTGTAAGACAGCTGAGTAACTTGCCCAGCTTTTAAGTTTAACAAACCAATTTTGTTTGTTAAGTCAACTCAAGTATCTAAGTTGTCACTTAGTACAACTTAACATTTCAACTTGACCAAACTTATTTGAGTTGACTGAACTTTTAAGGCAGCAGGGTAACAATTTTTTTTAAGTTGACTCAAATTTGTCTTTTTTTTTTTACAGTGATAAACAGTAAAACTGTTTGCACATCAAACCATTGTGTTCATAATTAAGATTATACATTAAATTAATATGATAAAACACACCAGTTTGCAAGCAGCAAAACAAGCTCTTTTGTACAACTAAAAACAGCTGGAAGTGAATGATACCAGAAGCCAGACACATTAAATTTACTAATAGCCACGTCCACTCTTACAGCAAAAATATGGTGGATAGATGCAAGCAACATCTGGTAGGTGACACTACCCTGATCAAGAGTCCTAAATATCAAATATGTTTGATATTTGTGACCCTGGACCACAAAACAAGCCATAAATAGCATGGGTATATTTGTAGCAATAGCCAACAATACATTGTTTTGGTCAAATGAATTGATTTTTCTTTTATGCCAAAAAATCATTAGGCTATTAAGTAAAGATCATGTTTAATGAAGATATTTTGTAAATTTTCCCTACCGTATATATATATATATATATATATATTAAACATAATTTTTGATTAGTAATATGCATTGCTAAGAACTAAATTTAGACAAATTTAAAGGCAATTTTCTCAATGTTTCGATTTTGATATAATATTGTCCTATCCTAACAAACCATACATCAATGGAAAGCTTATTTAATTTAGTTTTCAGATATAATATATAAATAAAGTTATAAATCTCAGTTTCAAAAGATTTACCTTTGTGACTGGTTTTGTGGTCCAGGGTCACATTTATGGTTTGAGTTTAGGGGACACTGCATCTCAATCGTGAGGACTTAAATAATCGCAATGACACCACACAATAGAGGATTTTTTGTTTAAAAAGCAAGCTTTGAATCGAGCAACGCCCCCCAATCGTTCAGCTCGTTTTGAAGGTGTTACTTTGCAGTTACTAAGGTATTCTGGGTAGGTAGTGAAGCATGAAGAGCCCACCAACAAGTATTATTAAAATATATCCACCTTTTTTTTTTCTTTTTGCTGCAAGAGCAGGTGCGACCATTTGTAAATTTTATGGGTCTGGCTTCTGGTCTCATCCATATCCTACTGTTTTTAGCTGTACAAAACTGCTAGTTTTGCTGCTTGATATTGCAAATTGGTGCGTTTTACCATGTATAATCTTAACTATGAACACATTGGTTTGTAGTGCAAACAGTTTTACCATTTGCTGCACATATTTTTCTTGTCATTTCCCTATTAAACCAGAAATCTTGCCCATAGGCTTACTTCCGCATTGAAGGATGAGGTGAATACCCTGCTCAAAAACCTTAAACCAACCTACCTAAGCTGTTTTCTGTACTCCTCTCCTGCAACTGAAGCTAAAAAAGTGGCCCAACTCCCCTAAAACCATCTAGCAGATTGGCTTAAGACCAGCAGGGTGTATTGGTCCTTAATTTGGTGTAAGTCCATATCACTAATAAAAGAATTATATTTGAAACAGCAGAAATATATTCTGAGGCTAATGCCAGAAATCTAGCCATGTAAGTTTAACCAGTCGTGTAGCTATATTAGCATAGAGTATGCAAATGTGAATGAGGATCCAGATGTACTGAAGCAGAACTTGTCTATTATTGTATTAAAGTGGTTCTGGATATTATTAACTGCAAGAGACTGAAGGAAAGCGTTTGATATCAGACCTCTTAAGGGTGTCTGCAGTTAAAGACAGAAGTCTGGAAAACAACAGCAGGTGTCTGTGGTGACCGATAAGGCAGACAAGGCACAGACACCATATTATCTCTAATTAGTCTCTAAGTGACTCAAGTAAACTTTACTATCAGACATTCGCAGAAGAAGGAGCTGGAGAAGAACTTGGAGTGACCTTAACATGGTACACTTACATAAATAGCATCGTTGCACTCTTTGTCATACTTGAAGTTTCTGAAAATGGATGCTGAGGAATGTCAAAATTCATCTCTTGGTGTTTGTCTTGATTCTCTGCCTGAGATAACAGTGAGTGACCTCGTCCTCCACTCTCAGCACTCACTCTGAGATTGCAGTGATGGGAAGATGTACTTAGCTTTCCAGCAGTCCTCCTCTGGGAGTTTCCTCCTCTCTGGAGTATCTTTGTTTTATCTAATCAGAGCTACTTTATTTAGCTGGTTTGCTTACGCATTGTTCATGGCTTTGTTGAATCATTGTTTGTCTGAGTTCAAGTGGAAAACTAATGCTTTCGGTCAGTTGAGCGGGTGATGTAACCACAAGAAGTCACAGGAGAAGACTGAGCGACATATCATGTGGATTTAAAGCTTATTTACTTTCTAGCATCTGACAGGAAAATACAAGTCATTAATCTGTTGATTACGTAAGCAGGGAACTTTTGGAGGATGTTAAGGATGTTTTGGTTACAATGGATATTGAATGTGTTGTGGATATTACTTGCAATAGTTCTTATTCATCTGTTTATACAGTTGAAGTCAAAAGTTTACATACACCTTGTAGAATTTTTGAATATTTTTTTATTTATTTAGTACTGACCTGAATAAGATATTTCACATAAAAGTTTACATAGTCCACAAGAGAAAATAATAGCTGAATTTATAAAAATGACCCCGTTCAAAAGTTTACATACACTTGATTCTTAATACTGTGTTTTACCTGAATGATCCACAGGTGTTTTTTTTTTTTCATTGTTTCCAAGTTCCTTCAGTTTTTCAGCATTTTTGTGTATTTGAACCCTTTCCAACAATGACTGTATGATTTCGAGATCCATCTTTTCACACTGAGGACAACTGAGGGACTCATATGCAACTATTACAGAAGGTTCAAACACTCACTGATGCTTCAGAAGGAAAAAACGATGCATTACGAGCTGGGGGTGTAAACTTTTGAACAGAATGAAGATGTGTACATTTGCCTAAATATCATATTTTTTCATTTAGTACTTCCCTTCAGAAGCTACAGAAGATACTTACATGTTCCTCAATAGACAAAATAAGTCAAATTTACCCTGATCTAACCCTATTGTTTTCTCATGTGGAATATATGTAAACATCTTTTATGTGAAATATCTTATTCAGGTCAGTACTAAATAAAAAATAACATGCATTTTGTATGCACCTTCTTTTTTTATTAACATTTTGCAGATTCTGCAAGGTGTATGTAAACTTTTGACTTCAACTGTAGCCTATATGTCTGGTATAAAAATGAAAATACGTGTAAAATAAAAAAGAATAACAAGGGCTCTGATAAAAACTTTCTTTTAATGCTTTTAAATTATTTTATCTGCAAATCGTTTTTTTAAAAATGACCGATAACCATAAGCAACACACTACTGTGTGCTTATTCCTGCAGTTATTTTTAAACTGTATAAATTACCTTTTGAAGTAAATAGGAACACCCAGTGAACAAAGAAAAAAACTAATAAAATGTCAAATGTATTTTTTTTATTAATACGCATTTCATTTTTATTAAATAAAAATAAATAAATAAAATAAAGTGTAGCATTTTTTACCTATGATTGGTCTACCACCAAGGTGCTTCACTTAAAAGCTGTTGTAAACCATTTCACTTCCACAATGTTAAGTATTTTTATAAAATAAAATAAAATAAAATTTTGGGGCCACTGTTGTATGACAAGAAAGTATGTTCATGCTTAAATGCATAAATGTTTCGCCAATCCTTAATACATATTCAGATATTTTAAGCTCTCCAAATATTTTAATAACAACAACAACAATAAAAAAATAAAATAAATAAAATTCACCACATCCACATCAAATGACTGCTGTTAAGTCATTCAAGTCAGTTCAGCTTTGGCTGACTCTTTTGTTTTATGCTTGCGGAAATTATGAGTGAAACATCATTGAGTCATCAGATATTTAATTATTTTTGCACAGGAATAATATACACTGTTACATAACTCGGGTTGCTATACACTTTTTTTTTTTTTTTTTTTTTTTACAAGAAATTACATTTAAAAAACACATTATTTTCCCATTTTATTTTTGTCCTTCTTATATTGTTATAATAAATAGCTATTTATTAGATTATAGATTACTAAGGATTACTAAGAAGTTTATAGAAGTTTAACTTTTAAAAATGAAAGAGGAAGAGGGTAGTCAATGATGTTGGAGGTTGCTAAAGACCTGAGGTATGCAGTTAAGGCTTAAATTGCATCTCTATGAAAACTGCATAGGTTTTTCCCACACATTTTCTTTCAAAGTAAAATGCCTAAAATGACAATCTTGGGAAACTCATTGTAGCAACTACTAGTTCTCATTTTGTCCTTTTCCAAGTCAGACATTGTCTAAAAGCTTCCTGCAGTGATAACTAAGAATAATATTGCTTTTTTTCAGTTGATACAACTTTCTTTTTTCTTTCTTCTCATATGGGATATGAGATCACTTCCACAATGTTTCAAACTGAACCTGTCCAGAAACACACTTTGTCAAAACAGCATGTGAACGCCCACACAAGAGTCCTGAAACTTGACATATTCAAACCAAACAGAGCGCCATTTCTCAAACACATAGCCGCCAGTGCCACATTTGTCTCCCTGGCACAGGACAAACACTTAGTGTATAGTCTTTAGGTTAGGGTCAAGAAAGTACATCACAGTTCACATCTGTAATTTTGCCTTTGAAGTAAATCACACAGTGCAAAATTAGTACAATAAAGGGAAAAGTCCTTAAACAGCTTCACTCTCTGTATGAAAGCAATTTTTAGGCTCTAAAAGTACATGAAATTAAGTATAAGTTTTAACATTGCAAATTTATTAAAAATTAAAAGTATTCAAATTATTTTCTGGGACAGTTGAAATTTATCTCAGGATCACTCTTATTGCTTGTAGATGTTACTAGACTTTAAGTGTAGTTCAATTAAATGGGTATGATTTGGAAAGGCACGTCTTAATAAAAGGACTAACAGCTGAAAATATCAACAGCATATCAAAGCAAAAAACAAGCCCTAAGGTAAAAAAAAACTGCATGTAGGTGAAGAGGTGAGGCAAAGAATTGCACATAATTGCCAAATGCTGATGTGCAAATCTTGTCGCATCATACCCAAAAAGATTTGCGGTTGTAAAGGTGCTACAGCTAAGTGCTGAGTTAAGGGTATGAATATTTATGCAACGTATGTATAATTTTTAATAAATTTACAAAGTTGTGACAATTTAGTTTTTTTGCTTTGTATGGAGTGTGGACTGATGTGGAAAAAAGTAATTTAAAGCAGTTTAACTTTAACATATGGCAGCAATATAACAAAACGTAAAAAAACGAAGAATACTTTCGCAAGGCACTGTATAGATACACATATAAATTTATAGTGATATATAAATTTTAAAATCCTTTTTATTAGTCACATTTTTGTTTCATGTATTTATCTGTTTTACTCCTGACATGGAAACGTCTTTCATAGGACATGCACATCGGGATGTATAAAAATATTTCTTTCAAACTGTAAAACTCTGTGAACTAAATAAAGCAAGCGCTTTTCCCTGCAATATAATTTGTGTGCTCAAAATGAAGGTTACGGCCTACACGCTTATAATTTTGACTGGCGTAGAATGAAGGGTTTTGCAGTATTCAAGGAGCGGATCCAGTTTTAAGCAGGAAGCTGTGATTGATTTAAAGGTCATGTGAACGAGTAGGCTGTCATTTACATCATTGTATAACAAACCACAACCACAGCGATCGTAAATGACAAGATTAACAATTTGTACATGCGTATATATACACATACATGTGAGTTCATGCATGTACCATTTAAAAAAATGATGCATAAAACTGTCTAGTCCTGTTAAACTGACAGTCTTGCCTAGGGAAATACGTGTGTGAGTGATCATTGCCCTTTACTGCCCTACTTTTATTCAAATATTGCTGTATATCATGCAGAGCAGCAGGGGGAAATGCATTCACACATGTGCATTTGCTCAAAAAAAGATCAATTGATGTAGATATGTAGACTTCTGCACGCAATACATCCGTGCGCGTGGAGCCAGTAACCCAGCCCTGCGGTCTCTGGGGTCAGCTGCTGCTTTTTTCCCCAAGATTTTTGGCATACGGATGACTCCAGTGTTCTTTTGCCAACTGTCCGTGGCCTGTAGAACAGATAGCAGGCTAAAACACGGACAGCTGGCCTCTTGTAGGGCCTCGCACCCTTGATGCCTGGTGCTCTGTGGTTTTGGTCAAAGAGGCTGGTGTAATTCTCCAGCAGGGCAGGGCAGATGGAGACGGCGTTCATGCCAATCCGCAGCAGCTGAGAGTTTGAAAATCCTGTCGCTTCTGGCCAGAGAGGAGTGTAGTCTTTTTTCCTCTTTCTCTCATTCACTTTATTGCTTTGTCTTTTTGTGTCTCTGCACCCGTATAAACTTTTTAGTCCCCATGAAAAGTTTTGGAATGGATACTTTGTTATCTGAATGATCCACAGCTGTGTCATTTTAATTTAGTGATAGTTGTTCATGAGTCCCTTGTTTGTCCTGAACAGTTAAAGGAACCGTATGTAAGAAATTTATGTCAGTTAATCATAAAATGGCCCTGACATGTCACTAGACATTAAGAAATCATGTTCATTTCAAATACTTATATCACTGACAACAGTGGTCCGGCCAGGATATTGTCATTTAAAAGTGAGAGTTGCAGCCCTCAACTGATGTTATTGTTGTCATTTTGTGTTTTGGTCTGAGGCTCCACCCTCCAGCTATCTACCAATCACGAAGTCAGTAGAGTTTTGTGATCCGGGTTGCCAGCTCTGTTACAGCTGCGGCTATACGAACGTGTCGGATAAAACATGTATAACGTTACGAAACCTAAAAGACCTCGTTATGAATCCGAAATACGTCGTGACAAAGTCCGAAATAAAAATAGGATTTGTATAGGATATGCCTTTGAAAGATGGAGTCGGCTGAAAACGGAGAAGAATTTGAAGATAGACGCCATCGTTGGTAATTTTCTCCTGGACAAGTAAGATTCATCTATGTTTGGCTAACTTTGCTTCCGTACACAGTGGATTTCCCACGGTTGGTCGTGCAAAATGCGTTCATAAAAAGCTTTATATCGCACCACTAGCAGGGTATGAAAACAATCTATGTTCCGACTGAAATGTGGTATTACAGTACATCTTTACGAAATATTTGGCTAATCGCCATCTGTAAATTTTTGCGATACATAATTAGTTCGCAAAACATCTCTTGTGAAGCATAAACATAATTAACAGAAGAAAAACAAATTACTGTGTAGGACTCGTCACTTGAAGCTCCTTGTAGCACTAGCAGCCTGATCCTGCAGCTTAGCTGGCAACCTCGAGTCAGGGGGGAGCGGGAGGGGATACACCGTTCTACAGTATTTTGAAAGTGATTGCAGTACCAGTTTTGGCCGCAATCCTACATACGGTTCCTTTAAACCAGTGGTTCTCAATCCTGGTCCTGGGGGACCCCTGCTCTGCACATTTTGCATGTCTCCCTTATTTAACACACCTGATTGAGATCATCAGCTCATTAGTAGAGATCCATGAACTGAACTAACAAGCTGAAGATCTCAATCAGGTGTGTTAAATAAGAGAGATATGCAAAATGTGCAGAGCAGGGGTCCCCCAGGACCAGGATTGAGAACCACTGCTTTAAACTGCCTTTAGGTCCCACAAATTTTTTGGTCTTTCAGCATTTTTGTGTATTTGAACCCTTTCCAGCAATGACTGTATGATTTTGAGGTCCATCTTTTTACATTGAGGACAACTGAGGGACTCATATGCAACTATTACAGAAGGTTTAAACGCTCACTGATGCTTCAGAAGGAAACATGATGCATAAGAGCCGGGGGTGAAAACTTTTGAACAGAATGAAGATGTGTACATTTTTCTTATTTTGCCTAAATATAATATTTTTTTCATTACGTACTGCCCTTCAGAAACTACAGAAGATACTTACAGGTTTTCCAGAAGACAGAATCAGTGAAATTTAACCTGATTTTAAAATTGTAAAAGTTTTCACCCCCCCCCCCCAGGTCTTAATGCATCATGTTTCCTTCTGAAGCATCAGTGAGCATTTGAACCTTCTGTAATAGTTGCATATGAGTCGCTCAGTTGTTCTCATTGTGAAAAGATGGATCTCAAAATCATACAATCATTGTTGGAAAGGGCTCAAATACACAAAAATATTGAAAATCCAAAGAATTTGTGGGACCTGAAGGATTTTTCTGAAGAACAGCGGGCAGTTTAACTGTTCAGAACAAACAAGGGACTCATTAACAACTATCACTAAACCAAAAACAGAGTCTGTTTTATAAATTCAACTATATTTTTCTCTTGTGGACTATATGTAAATATATTTTATGTGAAATATCTTATTCAGGTCAGTACTAAATAAAAAACAACATGCATTTTCTATGATCCCTCTTATTTTGGTAAAACAATTAACATTTTACAGATTCTGCAAGGGGTATGTAAACTTTTGACCTCAACTGTATAGTTTAACCAACAATTGATTGTTTGTCTTTATTATTGGTAAATAGTCAGAAAACTATTTCAACAGAGAACATTTAAAAAATACACATTGAAAGAACGATTTCAAGCAAATGCAGTAAATAACACATGAAACGATGTGTCCCAGCAGACACCAGTCCTCACTGTAGATCCTGTGTGCATCCACATCAACAACAATATCTTCGTCATCTTACATTGAGATCCGTCCTCCACAATGCTCTTTCTGTGTTTGTCTCAGTTAACCAGCAACTGCAAAACAACAGTAATGTTGACAATCATCACTACAGGCTACTAGCTTGTTTAAGAAGTTACATCATGTCAATTTCTAAACTTACTGTTGTCCCTCTTTGGCTTTTTTGCCACAACCGTGATTGAGTGTTTCAGCTGGGCCGTTCTGGAATGAAATTGTTTATAGGAAGTTTATAATTGTAATTAGATATATACTCTGCTAGTTTGGACTAAACATAACTATTAAACAGTTCCACTGTTATTGCCTAGGAAAAGAAACACATCATACCTCAAACACACACTGACTTTTTGGGGGGCATTAATCACTATTGGTACAGATACTGTTAGAGTAAACACTTCTCCCCGTACATCAGTAAAGGACCAGGTCTTAATTTCTGTGAAATAATATGGAAAGAAGAATGAAACTGGGAAGATGATATTTCTAATGGCTCTGTCAAAAATAATAAGGCTAGCTATATTTGAGTTCAATAAAGCTAAAAGAAGACTTATTATGCCTCTTTTTACAAGATGTAATATAAGTTTCAGGTGTCCCCAGAATGTGTCTATGAAGTTTCAACGCAAAATACCTCACAGATCATTATATCATTTTGAAAATGCCCATTTTGAGTGGAAGCAGAAACACGCTTTATTTGAGCATGTCTCTTTAAATGCAGATATACTGCTGCTCCATGCCGCCTTTCTCTGTGCCTTTACAGCTCGTACGTAGATACTCTGCTAAAAACACATCTGTTTGGTTTTGATTATCATATGTATTGCACTTAAATCTTGCGTTTTAAACCATATCAGTTTAAACTTCTGATATAGGGCTTCCTGAGCGCACACATCCGAAGCGAATGCACAGAAAATGGCTGTCAGATGGCATGTGAGTACTAAGTTCTCTTTCATGTCTTATTGGACTTAAACTGTCAAATACACTCAAGTTTATGTTAAAAACACACATGAGTTACAAAAACAGTCGGATATGTCTGCGAAGGTAAACAGCTGGGAAAGAAAACGCATGTCTATACTACGCCATGCTATTAGAACTGGTACACCGTAGACACTTGCGAAAACAAAATTGTGGCACCGTAGGTGGAAATGTGCAACTTAAGGGGCTGTAATATTATAATAAGACCCCTTACTTGGTCACGGGGTGAGGGAAATCTGACACGCATGTTTTTTCACATGCTGGCAGAAAAAGTCTAAGCAAAACAAAGTTACTGGGTTGTCCTTTTTTTGTTCCTGATATGTCACCTTTAAAATGACAGCTATTTTACAGTTTTGGTGTCATTTCCACATGCTTGAAATATGAGACATGACATATGAAAATGAAAAAAGGAAAATCAAAGTAAATATCACTTGTATTGTCATTTCTAATCAAGCTGTAAGTTATGCAAAAAGTGTGAAAATATTTTTTAATCCCTACTGAAATGTAAAATGTGAAGCAGTGAAATGTGAGCAGTTTTATTTCTAAAACATTGACAATGTAATTTCCATGACTTTCAGAAAAGATGACAGAATTTTCCCCTATCAATAAGGCATTCCCTGTAAAATTACAATGACAAATGTGTTTTGTGAAAGACAGTAAAGCGTAAATTTAATTTCACTATATTCATGATGCTATTCATAATTTGCCTTTATTTAATTCCACTAACAGGGAGCAGGTCACAGGCTATGGTATTTTAAAGTGCCCTAATATTGTCCGCTTCAACAGGTTTAAATGCATCTAAGGTCAGAAAACATTGTCATTTTCTCAGAATATACATTTAATATTAGAATCATTTTGCAATGATTTTAAAATGAGTCATTTGAAGTAGTTCTGAGTTTAAAGGGGGCATTGGATGCAAAACTAACTTTTACATGTTGTTTGAACATTAATGTGTGTTGGCAGATTGTGTACACAACCACCCTACAATGATACAAATCCACCCACTGGTATTTTTTTAATCTTTAAAAGTAATATCCCCTTTTTAAAATCAGGTCATTCTCAGCTTCTCAGAGGCCGCTCCCATGATAGTTGATTGACATGAGCGCCTTACCTTAGACCCACCCTCACCGAGGTGAAACAGTCCGACTCAGATCGCCATTGTGTCGACTCAGGTGCAGAGGAAGACAAGAATGTCTCAGATTGAGTGATTGAGGTGTTCTGTTGTTGGATGTAATAATGAACACAGCAGTCGTCATTTACTCCCCGACATCTGAGCCGCTGAAGACGCAGAGGATTAACATTACTTTCGTTTTTGAAAGGACAGCGCCGATCCCGACCACATATGCGTCTATGTTCGTGCAAATCATTCGTAATGCACCTTCACCCACAGCAGAAGTCAGTATAAGGGTTTTTATGCATGTTTGCAAATGGCCTTTCTCTCCGTTAAATGCGGTTAAAGTAAACATTACGGCTCATCATCCCATGGCAGAGAGGGACGGGGCGAGCAGTGCTCATTAGCATTTAAGGAAACATACAACAGAATAGCTCGCTCTGAAAAGGGCTGATTTTGACCAGGTAAAAAGAGAGTTTTTTACACTACCATTGAGAAATTTTAACCAAAGTATGTTATAGACTTCTCATTAAGTTCCTAAAGAATCATATCAACTGGGCATCCGATGACCCCTTTAAAGTGAATTTTCAGAACTTTTTCAGTAAGACAGTAATATTGTGGTTTACATTGAAACCTAAAGCTGCATACATCAAGTATACATGACATATTAGCACAAAAACTTGATATTTTGAAAAAATACACATAACGTATTAATTCTATTAATATATGTTGGTTGTAATAAAGAAGAAACAGACTTATTTCATTGACAAGCATTTAGCAAATTCTGCATTGAACTCGTCAAGATTAGAAAAGCAGTCCTTGGTAAAATGCGAGCACACAACAAAGGGTTTGAATTGTGTTATTGTGGTATCATGGAACAAAGCATCTTCTCGACTTGATGTAAACACACTAACTAGTGAAAGTGTTTGAGGGCAGGTCAGAGTATTTGTTTTTCACGGGCAGGCGGGATTATTGCTGCCTTCATGTGCTATCGTAATTATGGAAAATACCAAAATCCGACATCTAAATTGCACATGAACACCCACTCACGTTGTAATTTCCACTGGAAAGCTCGAAATTTTTTATGATACCCGAGTTGCCGAGATGGGATAAACTTTGACCTTTCAACATGGCGGACAGCAACGAAACTATACTGAATGATAAGCATTGCATGATGTTAAAAGTTCTCTGCTGTTTAGTTGGTTAGTTTGTAGCCCCCATAATGCTTGGGCATAAAGGATTTTAATAACGTCGCTATTTAAACGTAGTGTTGTCTTTAAAAATACCGTTAAGAGAAGATGCTAGCTCGTCGTGGCTCGCCTCCAGTAGGGTGCTGTGCGGTACAGTGTTCTGAAGGAGCCAATGTTCTCATGTTATTTTATTTGGTCTGTTTTACCAAAGTAGCATGTGAGGACAAATTGCGAGTCCGCCATGTTTCTCTTCACTACGACAACAAAAGCACCTGAACACAACACACTGGTAATTTCCACTTCACAAGTGGAAAGCATCATCTTTCCCATATCACATGAAGGCAGCATAAGCTAGTGTGTTACTGAGCGACGTATATAGGTAACAAGCTGAAGATTCGAAAATATGACGACTCGTTAAGGCGGTTCAGAGTTGACTCTTTCTTTTAAGAGACACTATCTTTATTCATCATGCACTTTTTTTGATTAACAACTTTGCAGACTGTTTACATTGAAGGATAGCTATGTTCCAAACTGCAAAAAAATATATTTTTCGAAAACCCATATGACCTGTTCTTTAAGAGTTTTCAACTAGAATCTGTGGAGGAATAGGATCGACCCGGATTCAAACTCATGTCACCTTCTCAGAGTCAGAGCACTAGGCCATGGCTTCTACAGCACACGCTGTTTCTAAACCAGATGAATGTGCACACAGACACACATGGAAACCACAAACGCATACACACTTATCACATCTCCACCACACAATTTTCTCTTCTAATCTCATAGGCCACAACACAGAGAACAGGAAGAGGAAAACGATAGTTCTGGAAAGAAAAGCTTTGTACCACACAATGCATGAGATGAGGTCAGAGCCAGGGTTGCTGTGACAAAATATCTGTCATCAGGACCGAATCTAATCTCCTGATGTGTTGTGAAAGAGCCGAGATGAGCCAATTAATTGAGTGTCATTTCCTCTGTCAGCAGCGTCAGTGCTGCTGTGTTCTGAGGACTCGGTATTGTACACTTTGTTCTGTAGCGAGCACGTGGGGACAAAGACATGTGATTAAAGATGGGTTACTAGCGCCTCCTGCTGATCAGCAGTAAAATGTGCATATAAATACAGCAGACTATCTCTATCTCTACAGCAGACTATCTTGGATGCAAATTGCATCATTCCTGCTCTGTTGTTTAAGACATTTTCATTTATTTTCCTGTATAAGCTTAATGTAATATAGAAAGTATATTGATGCCATCTGGTGACAGTCAGAATGACACCTCTTTATTTTGAAGTGTGTGTGTTTGTGTGTGTGTTTTCTTCTAGATGTGACACGAGATGATTCATTTTGTGAGCAGCTTGCAGATTGTTAGTAATAACCTTATATGTGACCCTGGACCACATGGTCCAGGGTTACATATAAGGTCAGTGGTCACCTGGTCAGTGACCCTTTGAAACTGATCTTTACACATCGACTGTAAACTGAAAACTCAAAAATTAAGTTTTAATATATTTACGGTAGGAAATTTACGAATTATTTTCATGGAACATGAAAATATTGAGAAAATCACCTTTAAAGTTGTTTTAAATTAAGTTCTTAACAATGCATATTACTAAGCAAAAATTAAGTTTTAATATATTTACGGTAGAATTATTTTCATGGAACATGATCTTTAC
>NC_133381.1:33153165-33191447 GCF_049309525.1 Garra rufa | reverse complement strand
GAAGAGGCTAAATCTTTGTAGTTGTGTATGCAGGGAAAGTATAATTATAAACTGGCTTTCGAGACTTTGAGCTTATTCCAAGGCTAGAGAACAAATAAATAAAACAGGATTTGGACTTCAGTTTATAAAAATCTGGTTTAGTGACTGTCAACCAGTGTTTAGACTACTGGCTCAGAACTTAAACAGACTTAGAAACTACCACATTTCTTTATTATGTATCAGAAGACGCTTCAGGCTGAAAGACAGCTTTTGTATAATCTTTTGGTAGTCATTAAAAACATCTTTACTAGCTCCACAGCATAACCTCTCCATTAGGCTTTTCACACTCGTTAACCCAGAGTCACTTTTAAGCTTCAGTTAATGTAATCCTACAGGTTTTCTTGTTCCACGTATCACATTGTACACCTTGAAAGTGGTTAAAGAAGTGTTACAAATGTTAATGAAGTGAGGATAAAAGTGGCCTTAACCTGATTAATAAAATAAGCTTCATAATAAAAAAGTGAAAAGCCTAGTTAATAATGACAATGTTATGACGGGATAGTTAAGGGGCCTACTGGAGAGACTAGCATTCACAACATAACCAACTATGCTAATTTTTTCAACACTGAATCCATCATTTATGCCACAATCCCTAGCTGCTTCCAATATCATACACTATCTGAACATCTACTGCATTTCAATAAAAACTTACTTTGCGATCGTTAAAAAAAAGTGCTATGAATGTATGTAATATGAATGAAATTCATATTACTTTTCAGGCCTCATGGGAATATGAGAATCCATCAGAGAGGCGCTTCTTGGCGTAAGTAGCAGCCTAAGTCATCCAGTTATTTTTTTATGAAGACTATAAATTTGGACATACTATTCTTTTCATATACTTTCTTTGCCTATTATATGGTAAAGAATTCAGACGATATATGTCTCTACTATAGCTATGTTTACACTGGGGCATTTTAGTTTTAAAACTCATAACTTTTGCTACGTTTACGCCTGTCATTTACACTACTCAAGCATTTTCGACCCTCAAAAAAGAAGACTTTCGAAAACACTGCAGACCCCATTTTAGGCCCTGTTTACTGCCGTCTATACTTGCGTTTTCGCTTTGTTTTAGAAACGATCTGCATCCACACTACACAACCGAAAATGCATCTCATATGACCATTCATAATGAGAATGTGGGTAGCCACACCATCGTTTTAAAAAGTCTTCATTTTGGTCTATTTACACTGAAACGCAACCCCAGAGTTTTCAAACTACGTGTAAATGGAACAAAATGGAGACCTTTGAAACCATGGCGTGGCTGCCCACATTCGCTCTGCGGATCCTTGATTGCCGTGTAAACAATAGCATCTTGCTCATTATAAATAGTCATGTGACATGCGTTTTCGGTTGTGTAGTGTGGATGGAGATTGTTTATGAAACGCAGTGAAAACACCAGTGAAAACAGCGCTTTCAGCATCTGAAAAATGATAGACGAATATACTTTAATTTACTTCCCTAATATTTCTCTTGTGCGCCGAACATAGTGGGGAAAAAATAAAAAGAAACGTATTTTGTGTAGGCTGCTAAGGGTTGTTTTTGAAAGTCTGTGTTTAAAATAAAGCTCTTAATTTTCATTGATGACTATTATTAGGGGCTAAGAAAGTCTTAATTATGATTTCATAACAAATTGGGGACTAAAAGGCAAGAATTGTGATGAAATTTTATAAGGCTATCCATTGAATAAATATAAGCGCTGCACGTTTCAAAGTCAGCTGCAGCGCTGCTTTGTGTACCATTCTAATAGCGCCTCCTGCTGGAAGAGAATGATCTAACCTGAAACAGGCCGGACTGGTGCTGCTTTCTTCATACCCCGGTATGAAGTAGCATGTAAAAAAAGAACAACAGACTACCTGTCGGTATACAGTGTGGAATTAATAGCTATCTTGCTAGCACTGGAATGGGTGGAAGGCAATATTCAGAGCAAAGAGATTGTTATAGCATCAGATAGTCTGTCAGCATTAACCAGCATTCAGTTTGGAAAGGTATCATGTAGACAAGACCTCATATATAGAATTCTCTATTTACTCCTCACACTTCATAATAAGAAAATAATGGTATCTTTCCTTTGGGTTCCTGCCCATGTAGGGGTGGAAGGAAATGAAATAGTGGACACACTAGCAAAAAACTCTGTAAAGCATGAGGTAGTAGATGTACAAGTACCAGTAAGTAGAGCAGAGGTTAAAACTATTATAAGAAAGTACATACTCAAAATATGGCAGTATTATTGGGACGTAGCAGATACAGGGCGTCATTTATACAATATTCAAAAACAGGTAGTCACAAATACGAAGATGGGCAGGAGCCCAAGGGAGGAGATGGTAGTATCGCGCCTAAGAATGGGTCATACTGGTTTAAATGCAACATTGTACAAAATAAGGAAACATCCCACTGGGCTATGCAGTCACTGTAATGCACAAGAGACAGTAAAACATATACTATTAGAATGCAAAAATTATGAGGATGATAGGGCAGAATTAAAGACACAAATCAAAGAACAAAATATGACACTTGAGTATATATTGGGAAATACATCTGGGAAAGTGCACAAGGTATTAATAAATTACCTTAAAAATACTGGGTTAATTGAAAGAATTTAAAATGAGTATGCAATCCAAGGAGTTTTTTTTTTTTTTTTTTTTTTTTTTTTTTTTTTTTATGTATATATATATATATAATTTAGTTTAAGTTTCACTGTCCTCAACGCCATTCTACTGCCCACACTCCAGTCTAGTAGGTGGCGGTAATGCGCCTTTTAAGTGAGGTGCCAACCGCCATAAAACCTGAAAGAAGAAGAAGAAGAAGAAGAGAATGATCTGACATTTTCAATCAGCTTGTTCGTCTGCTGTTGTCAAAAAGATCAATGTAAAAAAATCAATCCATGGTTTTAGGCAGCAAACACGTAGAGTTGTAAATGTGAACTGATGGATCGACAAGACAATGTGTTATACAAATTTAGAAGAAATCTTTTTTGTTTTGTGAAACCTGCATCTGAATTGTAAATCATGCTTTTTACAGTCATTTTATTTATTTATTTATTTTTTGTTCAGGTCTTTAAAAAGGTATTTAAACATCTTTATGATTTTTTTTTTTTTGTTCAGGTCTTTAAAAAGGTATTTAAACGTCTTTATGAATTTTAAATGTCTTAAATAAATTTAAGATAAAATATGCTGCAGATACCCTGGTCTAGCGAAAAACATAAATAGTTTTTTATATATAATTGTCCGGACCTAGGCTGGTGAGCAGGGTTCATTACTGGACCTTGAGCCGTTTTAGTTGAAGACCCCTGCACTAGTGTAAACAGGGCCTAAAATGGGGTCCGCAGCATTTTCGAAAGTCTCTGTTTTCGAGGGTCAAAAATGGCAGAGTAGTGTAAACCACAGGCGTAAGCATAACAAGTTATGCATTTTTAAAACGAAAACGCACCGGTGTAAATGTAGCATTAGTGTACACGGATCAAAATGGAGACCTTTGAAACAATGGCGTGGCTGTCCACATTCACTCTGCATATCCTTGACGGCCGGGTAAACAATAACATTTTCGGTTGTGTAGTGTGGACAGAGATTGTTTCTGAAAAGCAGTGAAAATGCCAGTGTAGACAAGGATCGTTTTCATTTTACAACGCCATTTTAAACCGAAAACGCACTCGTATAAACAGGGCCTAAAAGAGGTTTGCAGCGTTTTCAAAAGTCTCCGCTTGTGAGGGTCGAAAACGCCAGGCAGAACCATAGCAAAAGTTATGCTTTTCAAAGCGAAAACGCACTAGTGTAAACATAGCCTCAGTGTAAACGGATCAAAATGGAAACCTTTGAAACAATGGCGTGGCTGCCCACATTCGCTCTGCGGATCCTTGATGGCCGTGTAAACAATAGCATCATGCTCATTATGAATGGTCATGTGACATGCCTTTTCGGTTGTGTAGTGTGGACGGAGATCATTTCTGAAACACAGTGAAAACGCCAGTGTAGATGAGGATCGTTTTCATTTTAAAATGCCATTTTGAAACGAAAATGCACTAGTGTAAACAGGGCCTGAAACAGGGTCTGCAGCATTTTCGAAAATCTCTTTTCAAGGGTCAAAAACACTGGAGTATTGTAAACGACAGACGTAACCGTAGCAAAAGTTATGCATTTTAAAACGAAAACGAACTAGTGTAAATATAACCTCAGTGTAAACGGATCAAAATGGAGACCTTTGATAAGATGGTATGGCTGCCAACATTCACTCTGCATATCCTTAATGGCCGTTTAAACAATAACATCATTCTCACTATGAATGGTCAAATAACATGCGTTTTCGGTTGTGTAGTGTGGACGGAGATTGTTTCTGAAATGCAGTGAAAACAGCAGTGAAGACGAGCATCTTATAACCAGGGTCTAAAACGGGGTCTGCAGTGTTTTCGGAAGTCTCTGCTTTCGAGGTTCGAAAACGTCAGACATAAATCCAATGTTTTTTTAATGCAAAACCTCTGCAAACTGAGGAAAGACTATATTTGCCTGGTTGAAAAAAAATTAAATTAAAAGCAAAGCAATGCAAAACAACACAACATGAACTAGGTCTAACCTTAAAAAAAGCTGGTCTTTGATTAGACAGTTACAAGTTCAAATTCTCGTTCATTGTTTTCCAGATAAAACGCATACTAAGGACTGTGTTTAAAAACAAAGCAAAGCTAAGCAATACAACACAAAAAACAGAGATTTAACTCTGAAAAAGAATTATTCTAGTCATTCTAACATCAAAGCAACTTTATACCCACACCTTAGCAACATGGCCCAGCCAAATCTAAGCACCAGAATACTATAAAGACATAGGATGGTCTCTTTGGACTCCAACATTGTGATAGCACCTTTTCACATTTTCTTCAAGTTCTTCTTGTTAGTCTTTTCTAAAGAGGAAATCTTTCCGTGTCCTGCTATACCACTTTATGTCTTTGTTTCCAACTCAGTCTGAGAGCAACAGTTGTTTATTTGTTTCATTTCGCCTCTAGTGGGTCCAAAGTAGTACAGCAATGGCTCGGTCATTTGAAGTAGGCGGGGAAACGCGAGTGATGCTGCCCATACAGACCCCCTTCCCCTCCCTCTCCCGCTCTCTCCAGCCCCGTGGCCCGAGTCTCCGCTCCAGAGTAAGGATCCCGCTTTGTTGGGAAGGTGTTCCTAAACACGCGGGTGATTCTGAACGCGATCGCTCACACTGCCCCGTGGAACGCGGCTGCATTAAAAATATGTGCACTGTCTCTTTAAGATCCCTTCGCTGGTCCGTTTCGTATTGATCAATCCACCATTTTCCAGCGCACAGCACTCAGCGGCGGCGGCGGCGGCGAAGAGAGAAAGCCCTACCTGGAGACGCCAGGCAGGACCGGGGGCAGTCATGGCAGCCAACATGTACCGGGTCGGAGGTAAGAGATCACGCTTGGTAAAAAAAAATGTCGTGCCCTTTTTTGTGTGTCGCTCTCGTCATGCTTTTTCGCAACAAGGCTTAGCAGTTTTAGGTTTGTCCTTCCTCTTTTATTTTGTAAAGTACTGTAGGACTAGAGTGAGAGGATGATGATGGTGATAGCGAACAGCGAGATGAAGAGGAACACTCTCGTTTCGGGACCCCGAGAATGTTTTTACTACTAACTGGCGCTACATTAATTGCCGTTAGCATGATGTAGCGTGTGCGAGTGTCATTGAGTGTTAGTAACAAGCGGGTAACTCTCAAATTTACACTGAAGAGACGCGTTTGAGCTTTTAAAGTTAAAGTTTGAGCAGCACGCCTTACTTAAGACACTGTGACGGGTCGGGAACACTCTGTATTAACGGAAGAGGATGGTACGGTGTCAAATCTTTGTCTTGCAATTGACTTTTACAGATATTGGATGCAATAGATGGAGGGAGAAAGTTTTGGCACATAGACGTAAAGCCAGTAGATTGAGTCCAGTGCTCATGGAGAAGCTTTAGTGTATGAAAGGATGAAAAATATAGGATGTAGACTGCGTTGTGTCAAAGAATGAACTTAATTGAGATTATATTCTCAAATTGGTCTATTTTCATGAAGAAAGAAGATGCCAATAATGCACAGCTGTTATTATAAATATGGGTCACATTTAAAAGGGGTTCACAATTATCTGTAATTACCTGAATTATCTATTATGGCTGAAGCTAAGGTACGAACGACTATTTAAAGGAACAGTTTGCTCAAAAATACAACCTGTGCCATTAACTCACCCTCATGATGTTTTAAACCTTTATGACTTACACAGAACACAAAAGGAGATGTTAGGCATGACAGCCTCAGTCTCCATTCAATTGCAGTGAAAGTGAATGGTGACTGAAGTGGTCGTTCTGCAGAAGAAATAAGATGCCAGAAGTTTCATTTTGGAGTTATCTATCCCTTTCATTGATTGCGTTTGGCTCAGGAACTGATTCCCTGTTGGTATCACTTATCCATTAGGATCCCGGCTATGCTGATTTAGGGCGAATGAATGTGTGCTTACAGTGTCCAATGTGTAATTATTGGTATAATGAGAGTATTTGGCTTTGGAAGTTTACTCTCGAGGCAGGGGAGCTGATGAACTTGGTCTTACCTGAAGAAAAGCTGAGCTTTGATCAAGAGTGATGCGAGTGCATTTACACTATTTTGGTTTACAGATTTGTTCAGCAACCCAGCACTTCTTGAATTATTTTTTTATGCATGGATGTTTCTGTTGAAGCCTTTTTTTGATGTGTGAAGTATGCTGTATACAGTATTCAAATGTTTTGTGTTTATCTACTGCATTTGTAACCCTGGACCACAAAACCAGTTTGAAATTAGCACGGGTGTATTTGTAGCAATAGCCAACAGTATGGGTCAAAATTGTTGATTTTTCTTTTATGCAAAAAAATCATTAGGATATTAAGTAACAATCATGTTCCATGAAGATATTTTGTAAATGTCCAACCGTAAATATATCAAAATTAAATTTTTGATTAGTAATATGCATTGCTAAGAACTTAATTTGGACAATTTTAAAGGTGATTTTCTCAATATTTAGATTTGTTTTGCACCCTCAGATTCCAAATTTTCAAATAGTTGTATCTTGACCATGTTTAAATCTCTCTTTTTTTTTTTAAATTGACCCTTATCACTGGTTTTGTGGTCATAATTGTGAATATAATGCTCTTGATTTAAGTTCAGTTGCAAAACTGCAGAAGAAAAGTTAAGTAATATCTGCCAAAATTGTTACCATCTCTTAAAGGAATAGCTCAAATAGTTCCCAAAAATGAAAATTATATAATTTTCTTGTTGTTCCAAACCTGCAAGTCTTTTTTTGAACATTAAGATATTCTCTCATAATTTTGTCCATCCATTGAAATTGCAAGCAAACTAAACTTTGATGCTTCAAAAAAGTTTGTCAAAACATTGTAAAATGAATCCATAGTGGTTTAATCCAAGTCATTTTAGGAGACACAGTTGTTTCACATGATGCACAGATTTAATTTAGCATTTTATTTAAATAAAAACATTGATCAGTGTTAAAAAATACTTGCTTGTCAAACAAGAACTGATGACATGATTTTCATTTTCCTGTGAACTATTCCTTTAGAACGTTTTTATCTTTTAAGGTTTTAACTATTACATAATTAAACTTGATCATGTGACAACAGTGTCGCAAATGGTAAGCATTGACAAATCCATTAAAAAATACAGTGTCAGGTCTGTACTACTCAGTATGCAGTGCACTATATTCTAATCAGGCTGCTGTTCTCACTGGATATCCTGTACAGGGATGAATCACAGATTTGTGAATGCGTTTGTCCAGGACTTTAAGATCATTGCGTAAATATCTGTTACTCTGTTACACGCTCCTCCCCGTGTTTGCAACATCTTTGGCTGCTGAGGCTGAAAATGGCCCCAGGCGCTCCATCCAGCAGAGAGTCTCCAAGGGCCTCCATACCTCTGGCTACTGCATCACCTGATACATATCGACATCTCCTGCTCTCTCTCTCCATTCCTCTTTCTCTCTCGTTGCTCTAGCATGGACCGAAAGAAGCACATTGACCAACCTCGGATTGGAACAGAGCCAGTTTTGCACTATTTTACACCTCCGTGTTCAGACCTCTGCTGTGCACCCTACGCTTAGCGCAGCCGTACTAATAGCTGATTGCTGAAATGCGCCATAACTATCATTTGGATCTCGTTAAAGCAGCCCCGACACCTTCCCGCGTCGAAGCGCTCAGAACTCTCCTGATGCCTCCAATACAATCATCGTTTCCCTTTGAGTGGATTTTAGGGTATTGAATTTGGAAAGCAAAGCCGTAATGGTTAAAACAATGCCCTGTGAGGGAGAAACAAAGCCTTAGCGTTGCTTTCCTCCTTTGTCCTCCCTCACACTTGATGGAGAAGGTAGTCGGCCTGAATTCTCTCTCATTGAGCTAACGGCTTTTCTCTGGCTCTCTTTTCTTCTCCCAGAAGGGAGGCTTCTCCTAGACTCCAGCATAGAATAAATGTGCCAAGAAAATCAGAGGGAAAAAAAATTCAAAACAGACCACCATGAACAGCCACAGAAATGATGGAAATGGGCTGAATCACATTGCGATTGGTGGCATTGAACTCGGCTGCCTTAGGGACGGGCCAGGTTTGAACATGGAGCCATGAATGAGAAACGTGAGCCAGTGGGCAGAGATAGACGGTGTTTGGGAAGCTTTGCCAGGTGTTCGCTATCTCTAATATGTGTCCGATCCGTGCGGGTGTTCGCCTGCGGTTGGTCATGGGAGTACTTGATGTATGATGCTACGAAGCAAGTGGATTTCAGATTTTTCTGTCTGGTGCAGTAGCCGTAGCCTATTATGTAGTACAGTTTGAAAATGCATTTTGTTCCCCATCCACCTTGGGGAAAGTGTGGTTTCTTTGAAAGTTTTGTTTGTGCAGAAGTGAGTCTAGTAGAATCTTCTTTAGATTACAGCAATCTGTGCTTGCAGAACTTCACATAAGGGTCAATGATGAGATACTCATTGGGTTGGGATTTCTATTCATGTATTCAAAATGCAATTCATAATGCAGTAACTTGAATACACCTCTTCTATGATGAGCATGTGTTTTTTTTTTTTTTTTCTGAATTTAAGGTATTTTGTATTTTTGGAGTGGGGTGATACAACAGTCATTGAAGCAGCCATTTGGCATAATCTTTTATTATTGTTATTTCATAGAAAAATATTTGAACTGCTGCTTTACTGCTTATTAGGATTTGAAACAATTGATTGATATTGGCTGAAAAGTCAAAATCATGCTGGAAAAAAACCCTAAACAGGAAATTTTATTTTAGACAGGCACTTTCTAAATTTCTCATTTCCTAATAATTTACTCACCCCTATGTCATCTAAGATGTTCATGTCTTTCTTTCTTCAGTCGAAAAACAAATTAAGGATTGAAAATCCTTTTTTGAGGAAAACATTCAAGGATTTTTCTCCACTTATTGGACTGCAGTGGGGGTCAGCAGGTTAAAGGTCCAAATCTCAGTTTTAAAGCAGCTTCAAAAGCCCCTACATGATCCCAGCTGAGGAATAAGGGTCTTGTCTAGAGAAACGATCAGTCATTTAAAAAAAAAAAGAAGTGTATAATAAACCAACAAATGCTCCTCTTGTACTAGCTCTTCGTCAACAACTTTATGCGTTACGTAATCATGTTGGAAAGGTCACGTGTGGTTAGTTCTTTGTCTGTGTACTCTGGTTCAAAAAGGCAGGGTAGGGCGAAAAACTCAGTTTCTTCTTCTCCTCCAACTTTAAAATTGTCTGACATCGTTGTTTTACCTTCAATGTAAAGGGCGTTTGACTTTCTTTGCACGTTCTCTTTGTAAACACTGGGTTGGTCCTACCAACGTTACTACGTAATATGTGAAGTCCTGGACACGGAGCTAGTGCAAGACAAGCATTTGTGGTTAAAGTATCTACTTTTTTTTTTTTTTAGAAATTGACTGATCGTTTTGCTAGATAAAAACCTTTATTCCTTGGCTGGGATCGTGTAGAGCCCTTTGAAGCTGCATTGAAACTGCAATTTGGATCTTCAACCCGTTGATCCCCATTGAAATCCACTATATGGAGAAAAATGCTGGAATGTTTTCCTCAAAACTTGAATTTCTTTTTGACTGAAGAAACTGGTGTCTTACTGGTGTTTGTAAATTAGAGGGCCAAATAGGGAATTCAAGGCTGCCCAGGTGAAAAACAAGTGCACTTCTATAATGTAATTAAAGTGCTCTAATTTCACGCACTGATTTTGTTTAATATACTAAAAATTTTAAGAACATCTCTAAGTGTTCTCAAATGTGCTATTTTGGGAGACCATGAATATGAACTAAAATGTGCTTTTGACATATTTTATCTGTATTAAAATGTATTTAATTACCACTTGTAGTACACTTGAACCCATCTTTCATACAATAGTACACTCAAGTGTACTACAAGTGGTAACTAAATACAGTATGTTAAAAGCACATTTTAGTTCATATTCATGGTGTGCCAAAATAGCACATTTGAGTACACTTAGATGTTCCAGAACAAAAATGTACAGATAATTTACACTCCTCATTGTCATCTGAGATGTTAATGTCTTTCTTACTTCAGTGATAAAAAAAATAGTTTCTTGAGGAAAACAATTTAGGAATGTTCTCCATATAGTGAACTTCTAAGTTTAAACTCCCAGAATGCAGTTTAAATGCAGCTTCAAAGGGCTCTAAACAATCCCAGCTGAAGAATAAGGGTCTTATCTAACAAAACGATTGTACTTTGGTTATTTTCTAAAAAAAAAAAAAAAAATCTATATACTTTTTAACCTCAAATGCTCATCTTGTCTAGCTCTGCGATGTGCATATGTACTCTGGTTCAGTACGGTTAGGGTATGTCGAAAAACCCATCTCATTTTCTAATCCATCTTCAAAATCATCCTGCAAAGGGCGTTTGACCTTCTTTGCACGTTCACTTTGTAAACACTGGGTCGGAGAAAATGATATGGGAGTTTTTTGACCTAACCTAACTGTATTGAACCGGAGTATGCATGTGCGTCGCAGAGCTAGACATAACGAGAATTTGAGGTTAAAAAGTACATAAATTGTAATTTTTTTTATTTATTTATTTTATATTTTAAACAACGAAACGTTTTGCTGGATAAGACCTTCATTCCTCGGCTCGGAATTGTTTAAAGCCAAAATGCAGTTTAAATGCATCAAAGGGAAGTTCAAACTTGCGCACACCGTAGAAGTCCTCTATATGGAGCAAATTTCCTAAATGTTTTCCTCAAGAAACATAATATCTTTACGACTGAAGAAAGAAAGACGTGAACATCTTGGTTGACAAGGGAGTGAGTAAATTATCTTTTAATTTTTGTTCTGGAAGTGAACGTCTCCTTTAGGAATTACTGAAGAATATTTTTTAGTATATTATTTTCAAAATTAGTGGGTGAAAATAAAGCACTGTAAGTACACTTGTGTTTTTTTTTTGTTTTTTTTTGAAAATTGTGTAATGTATCAAATATATGAAACTAACATGAATTCAAAGAGTACAGTTTTAAGATCTGGTACGTGATATTTTTAAATGATTTTACCATTTCTTTATTGTGGCAATTTATGTATGTTTTTATTTTCCATGAAGATATCAAAACTTAATTTTTGATTAATTTGTAGTATGCATTGCAAACTCAATATTTACATTTTTTTTTTTTTGTACCCTCAGATTGCATTGTTTTAAATAGTTGTATCTTGACCAAGTATTGTCCAATCCTAACAAACCATACATCAATGGAAAGCTTATTTATGCAGATTTCCCCATTAAAAAATTACCCTTATGACTGGCTTTGTGGTCCAGGGTCACAATTGTTATATGAGGATGTATACTGATAATCAATTCCACAGAAGTCAAGTGCAGGATACAGGAAAAAAGTTGGCAGATTCTTCCCAGACCTGGTCATTTGGTCTTCTGACAAAACAGGGCAATAGGGATTGCAATTCTGTAATATTTAAATGCAGGTAATGATGGCATTACAGAAACTGGAAGTTGTCTTTGCAGAGCAAAGCATCAGTCCAGGCCGCTCTGAGCTTTGCAAAGTCCTGAAGCACCTCCCCAGGAGCGGTTATCTCTCTAGTACAGTTGTGTGATTGACAGTTAAAACAGCAAAATTATCATTTATTCAATAGTTCCTCAGCTGGCAGAGACTCTTTAATGAGATGAGTGGAATGGTGTTGTTTCTGAGAAAATGCTCAGAGGATTAGCTAACTAACCAGTTTCTGCCATTACTTTTGCGGTAGTCTTACTTTATGATAAAGTGTTTAAATCGTATTGATTTTTCAAAATTGATTTGACCCTTGATCCGTTAGCACTAAAAAATGCCTGTAAGCAGTTGCTGCATTCGTAGCAAACTAATTCAGGAGTTTTCATTCATTGCTCATTATGCTTTTTTTGCCCTGACAGTGTTTGCACCGGTGTCTTACTCCATGACCTTACTAAGCTCAATACCATGTAATTTCTGTCCTAATGACTGGGACGACCAGTGATACATTTTAGGTTTCTATTTTTGTCACGTTGCACTAGGATATTCCACTAACAGTGAAATCTAATTGGTCCAAATCATACCAGTCAAAATTGATCCCATTTACTTTCTGTTATTTAAAAGAAATAAAGTGTTGCTGTGCTTAAAGTAATTGTCCTTCTTGGCTGTCATCAGCCTTTCGGGTTATTGTTAACCAAATAGCTATTTTGGCATTGTTTGACAGTACACTTGTACTGTTAAAAATCTTGCCAAAAGTTGAAAAGGTCATTTAATCTTTGTTAATATAATAAAGATGATATCAGTATTGGCCAAAATGATCGATTTGATAAATAAGATTTGAGACTCTATATTTCTTGAAATGCTCTCACATGTGAACTTGACCTTCAGCCTGTTCCAGTGAAAAACAAAAACAAAAAACCTTCTCAAAAGCTGGTGCCAGCTGCATTTCACGCTTATTCAAGTCTGGCTTCATTGTGGGACGGAAGACCAGTTTTTACAATCCAATCAATTACCCATGAATAAAAGAAAGTATCAAAATCGAGTGTTTTATCCCGTTTAAATGAAAGTGAATGGTAGTAAATGCCGTTTGATGCTCGCTCTAGTCATCAAATATGCTGTGATTTTTGTCGCTTCATGCTTTTTTGCTTTTAGCGTGGACAGAAAAATGACTTGCTACTGAATACTTGTCACATTGTGGACGTTGTGTCAGGATCTTTGTGTATAGTATATGTAGGTGGGACAATTACAGACCCTGCAATTTAACACACAAAGCCGTGTTCTCGTCCTTTAGAATAGTCTGGTCTAAACAACCATAGAGACGTATAAACACAAACATCACTGCAGAAATCCATAGCTTTTATAGTCTGGAGTCCATTTAAATGCTTTAAAAGCAAATTCATCTGATATCCCTTTGCTGAAAAATTTAGCCAGGAAATATTTAAACATCTCTCAAAAATTGGTTCAAAAACTTAAGTTGCTGGGTTCTGAACAGTTAAACTGAGATTGTTCTTCAGAAAAATCCTCCAGGTCCTGCAGATTCTTCAGTTTTCCAGCATCTTTTGCTGAATGAATCCCGTAATTGATAAATAAAATGGAAAATGTGCACATTTTATATGACATTCAAACGTTTGGGGTCAGTAGGCTGTGAAATAAATTAGTAATTTTATTTAGCAAGGACACATTAAATTAATCAGAAGTGCAGGGATTAAAGTTTCCTGTAGCTAGATCGCATAGAGACCATGCATGAGATGCATGTGCAGGTTAGGATCAGAAATGAATGAATATCAAGGGCAAAACATAACCAAAATGAACATAAATGCCTGCCAAAATACAGATACAGGGGCAAAAAATGCCCCTTGCACCATTAAACAGAATCCCACTGTTTTAAAGAGGATTTGAATAAATGAATAAAATGTGTCAATTGCAGCATTACAGACCACAATATGAAGAGAAAAGCTGTTATTGAAACATCAAAAAAAAAAAAAGGTACAGTTCACCCAAAAAATTTAAATAGTCATTTCCTTCCAAACCCGTTCAACCGCAATGTTAAAAAGCTATGAGCGTCGAAGACACGGAAGAGAAGACGCAGAGCTAGACAAGACCAGCCTTAAAAAGTATATAAATTCTAAATGTTTTTTTTTTTTTTTTTAAGAAAATAACCGATCGTTTCACTAGATAAGACCCTTCTTCCTCGGCCATTTGAAGCGGCATTTAAACTGCATTTTTTAAGTTTAAACTCATGGCACCATAAAAGTCCACTGTATGAAGAAAAATACTGAAATGTTTTCTTCAGAAAACATAATTTCTTTACGACTGAAGAAAGAAACATTAACTTCTTGGATGACAAGTGGGTGAGTAAATGATCTGTACATTTTGGTTCTGAAAGTGAACTTCTCCTTTAAGCCCTCTTCTAGCGATCCCAATGCTCCAAATGGTAATTAAATCTCTAAAATGATCTTTGTTCGTGTATTTTCTGAGAGGAGTACCTTTTTCTTTGCTCACTTCTGGACGTCTGCTGCTGCTTCTCATCACAAGTTGTAGATCTGTTGTTGCAAAGCGCAGCATTCCAGCTTTGAGAATATTCATATTGAATTCTCAATGACATGAGTCCAAACCAGTGAGATATCATTTTAAAACCCATGCTGATGAAAACAAAGCACGTATCTCCCTTTAAAGTACATTATTGTGAAATCTGTCTAGGTGAGATTCACACAAACAATCTGTTATGTCTTACATGAACGTTTAGTTAATGTTTGAGGAAAAATCTGATAACATTATAACATTATATAACATTGTGTAACATTATATTAGTTCCATGCGTTACAGTAGGTCTTAAAGGAGAAGTTCACTTCCTGAATACATTTACAGATAACATACATACACCCTTGTCATCCAAAATGTTCATGTCTTTCTTTCTTCAGTCGTAAAGAAATTGTTTTTTGAGGAAAACATTTCAGGATCTTTCTCCATATAGTGGACTTCTATGGTGCCCTGAGATTGAACTTCCAAAATGTGGCTTCAAACGATCCCAAACGCATTTGTAAACGATCCCAACTGTGGAAGAAGGGTCTTATCTAGCAAAACGATTGGTTATTTATTTATTAATTACAATTCATACACCATTTAACCTTTTTAAATGCGTGTCTTGTCTTGCTCTGCCTGAACTCTACTGTTTTTCCCAGTTAATTTTCACACTTGCCTTTTTTGTTAAGGGTGTTTGATCTTCTTTGCATGTTAACTTTGCAAACACTGGGTTGGTGTTTCTGCAGCGATGTAGGGTGCTTTTAAAATGACTTTTGAAGTTGAGGGAGAAAATAAGATGGAAGTTTTTCGACATACCCTAACTGTTTTGAACGGGAGTTCAGACAGAGCAAGATGAGCATTTGAGGTTAAAAAGTATATAAATTGTAAATTAAAAAGAAAATAACCAATGGTTTCATTAGATAAGACCGTTCTTCGTCGGCTGGGATTGTTTACAAATGCATTTGGGATTGTTTGAAGCCACATTAAAACTGCGTTTTGGAAGTTCAAACTCAGCACCAGAGAAGTCCACTATATGGAGAAAAATCCTGAAAGGTTTTTCTCAAAAAAACCATATTTTCTTTATGACTAAAGAAAGAAAGACATGAACATCTTTGGCTACGTCTACATTAATCCGGATACATTTGAAAACGGAGATTTCGTTTTAAAACGCTCTCCGTCCACACTAGCGTTTCCAAGCGTTTTCCAAAAGATTCTCGTCCACACTGAAACGAAGGAAAATGTCAAATTCGCCTTACTGCGCATGCGTAAAGCCTCCAAAATTATACAGACGTAATAAGTTTTCACGCAATTCTTCTGCCGGGATCATTTACGAAAATATCTCATCCACTGACGCGTCTATATCGCTATATCGCTCATTCATATTTTATCTGAAAAGCAGTTGTCGTCATGTTTTGCAGGACAGCAACTGTGAGTAAATTTTTTGCCATTATTTTAGGACTGTAATTTGAGGAGTGTACAAGGTAAATCTCTTTAGCAGCAGTGTGACAGTGAATAGCACAGGCACAATTACTGCTGTAAACATAGATATCTATTGGTACAATATGCGTCACATGACTAAATATGCGTCATCGTTTTCAAAAGCCTCCGTTTTCACAGTCCACACTACAACGTGAAAACGGCGTTTTCAAATGTATCCACTTTGGAGAGCGTTTTCAAAAAGCTCCGTTTTCCTTGACAAAAACGCCGTCTCGGTGTGGACGGAAGGCCAAAACGGAGAGAAAAAGATGCGTTTTCAAACAAAAACGTATTAGTGTGGACATGGCCTTTGATGTCAAGGGGGTGAGTAATTTATCCATAATTTTTTGTTCTGGAAGTGAACTTCTCCTTTAATATAGCTCTGTCTCAATGTTAATCAAACATTAAAAGAAAAGATGGAATCACTTGTTGCTCTTGATTGAACTACTGTTTATTTGCATCTTTGTTCTTATTTCTAATATCAAAGACAAAACAAAAAAAACAGCTATATTGTGATTAATAATATAGTAATTATTATTAAGAAAAGAATTGGAGGAAAATATGCAACGTTGCTTGGTGATCTTGCTTTGGAATCATCAGAAGCTTTATCTCGATTTTTCTCAAAAACAACTTTGCTGACTATATTGCCTTCATGTTTTGTCCCAACAAGTCATATATTATTTTGAAGGGATTTTAATGGAATTTGCTCATTCTGACTCATTTTACCAGCACTGGTCACATATTATGATCTTTGTCTTTCAGTTCCTGGTTTAAAACCAGCAGTTTTAGGTGTCCGTTCCGGCCCACTGTTGCTTTTTCCTAGGCGGAAAGGCAAGCAGTGGTTCCGTATTGTTGGAGAAGGTGTTGTATAACCCGAATCCCTGAGCCGGAGGCAGGGAGCAAGAATAACCTAAGAGCTGCACTAATGCTCTGTGTATGTGTTTGGCGCATAAGCTTGAATTAACTGCTATTGCCATAGTAACGGATGTCTCGTGGGTCCCGGTCTGATTGTCCTAAGACAGGGATTGAATGGCCTCTGTGCTCTCCGAGGACCTGTGCAGACTGGGGTCTCTGCAGCGGCTGGGACACGGAGACCTCTTCCTCTTAGTCCAACTCAGGGCAGCCCACACTTCCTCAAGTCCATTGCATGTGTTTTTGCATACAATTTTTTGAATACAAATATATTATCCTTAGTATATCCTTAGTTCAGACTTTTTAAAAAATGACTGTTGGCTTGTTTGTTGTATCTCTCGCTCTTTGTCTGTCTCTCTTCACTCAACTTCCTCTGGCCTGGTTAGACTCCCTGCACTTAACTCTCTCTCTCGCTCTCTCTTGCTCACTCTCTTTCTGTCTGTCTTTCTTTCACCCTCAGTCTCAGTAAGGCTCGGCAACATGCACGGATTGGATCACAGGAAATTTGACTGCACTGTGATGTCACAGGCTGTGTTGCGTGCTGATTGGTGGGGGGATGGGGGCACAGCAATTGCTGTGGGCACAGGCAGCCGGAGATGGCAAGAGGGTTGGCAGAAGCTGTGAGAGACAGTGGTGAAGCCTCCAGGTCTTCTGCAAGCTCCTCTCCGGTCTCTTCCTGGTTCTGTGTCTGAGGTTCTGACTCCATGTCGTGGTTTGCTCCGGACCGGGAGGCCTCTGGTAGAACTTGCACTCATTAAATAAGCAGCAGAGAGGTGTGGTTCTAGTCTTACGCATGCACACTGATACATACAGTCAGAAGCACATGGCTGAATAAATCTCAGATGGGGTGGAAGATTCTGGATTTTGAATGTCAGGGGTTCGCAACCTTTTTTTGGTCGTGAACCGAAGTTCTTGAGGTCCTAACAACTACCGAATCTAAGATCTCACAGGAAGCAAATGACAATCGCAAAAATAACAATGCGTTTTACTGTGCGATCAAACTCGTATCATTCATAACTTGCTATTTTTTAGCATCTTTTATAAAACAAGATCTCTTCGTTTTGCTTTATTGCTTGTAGCTGTCTTTAGGATCCCAGTTTGAAAACCTGTTAGAGGAAATTTAGATTTATATTTGGTTATAGTGCAAACAAGATTGCTGAACCTTACTTTACTGAAGTTGCTGCATTTTAAGGGCACTCTGTTAGTGATGGTATATGTTTACCAGTTTATTATGTCCATAAATTCCTATATTTCACAATATTTTTAAGTGCAAGAGAAGCTACAAATATATGTTTTTATTTACTTTTTTTTTTTAAATATACACTACCGTTCAAAGGTTCGAGTTGATCAAAAATAGTAAAAGCAAATATAGTTTCAAATATGATCAGAGGTTAAAAATAATTATTTGTGGAAACTTTGATTAATAGAAAGTTCAGAATAAAGTAATTTATTTAAAATATATAATTTTATAACATTTGTAATGTCTTTGCGGTCATTTTTGATCAAATTAATTCAATGTTGCTAAATTATTTTCTTTTAACCTTTTTTTCTAATCTCAATTATAAAAAATATATACATGTTAAAAATTACCCCATTATTTACTCGCCCTCAAGCCATCCTAGGTGTATATGTCTGTGTTCTTTCAGATGAATTTATTCAAAATGTCCTGGCTCTTCCAAGCTTTATAATGGCTGTGAATGGCTGTTGAGATTTTGAAGCCCAAAAAGTGCATCCATCCATTATGGATTAGAAGTACAAAACCAGTATTTGTAAAGGAAAATGTCGGAGGATTTCGATATAAGTCAGGAGAAGACTGGTTTTCCTTTTGCTTTAAGCAAAAATTGGTTCTTGTGAGAGTAGCATATTCTCACTGGAATCTACGTCGGCCTCTTGAATGTGCATACGACAGTTAGTGGAAGATAGAGATTATGGTTTATAAAGCTTTAAATATGGATATTTTTCTTACACGCATCGATTCACTTCAGAAGGCCTGTATTAACCCTTCGCCGCGTGGAGCACTTTTTATGATGGATGGATGTACTTTATTGGGCTTCAAAATCTCAACAGCCATTCACTGCCATTATAAAGCTCCAAATGCATTCATTTGAAAGAAGAAAGTCAAATACACCTACAATGGCTTGAGGGTGAGTAAATCATGGAGTGTTTTTTGGGGGGTATTTTTGGGTGAACTATACCTTTAAAATTCTGAAGCTAAAAAAATTAAACTCCCCTTTTGGAGTGGACCTGCTGTGTATTCTATGACATTGAATAGATCTGCCTGAAAGTCTGAGCAACGTGCTACAGACCACATGTTTGCAGAACAGCCAGCATGCACTTTTTGGACGAAGAAAAAACAACAAACAGGAACATACTGCCTCCCAGACTTTCCAAGACAGTATTAGATCATTAAAACTGTGTAGAGAAAGTACTAAAACTGCTTCCTGTCCCTTTACAGCCAGTGGTGCCATAGACTGAGTTTATTTGAACTGGACACATGGCCAGCACTGTGTCTACTCCAGGCCTGATGGTATAAAGTGACAGGTGATAAAAGCTATCAGTTACATGTAAATCTAAGTTTGGTCCTAATCAGCTGTGGCTACGAGGAGTGGTTGCATATCGATTGTTTGGTTTCTTTTTCGGTGGTATTGTGCTGCCTACCCAGGATGAAATGTCATTGGTTTGAAAATCCTGCTCCACGTAACACAAAAATCAGATATATTCTAATTGGATTGTATTAACTGACTGATTGTATTACCTTGAAGTCATATTAAAGGAGACCTATTATGCTCCTTTTAACAATATGTAATTGTCTCAGGTGCCCCCATGATGCATTTTGAAAATGCCTTTTTTGAGTGGAAGCAGAAACATGCTGTTTTCATGCATGTCTTTAAATCCAAATGAGCTGCTGCTACCCGCCCCTTTTTCTAGAATAAGGCTTCTCCTTTACACCTCAAATACTCTGCTAAAAACTAGGGCCAGGACTTTAACGCGTTAATTTAGATTAATTAATTACACAAAAATAACGCGTTAATTTTTTTTAACTCATTTTAATCGCACTTATTTTTGCACTGCGGAACGTTTCTCACTGGATAAGTTTCGGCGGACCGATTATACTGGAGCACCAACTAGCGTTCAGACAAAAACAAACCACAGTGAACATGGGCAAAGAAGCTGATGAGACCGCTTTGGTTGGCCCTGTGGATGGGAAATTTTTTTATAAAAAAACGAATGGATGAAAGCGTCGATAAGAGCATGGTTGTGTGCAAGCTACGCAACAAGGAATTCGCATCTCACCGCAGGACATCGAGCCTATTGCTACACTTAATGGCAATATTGCACTGGTCTGTTGGACTTGGTTGAACAAAAATAAACAATATTTTGTTGCTTAAGCTTATGTATTCAGTCATTCAATGGTATAATTAAAAATCCATATGAAAAAAATCTTACTCCTCACTGTTCTCAGGTCAAATATTTATATGCGATTAAAATGCGATTAATTTCGATTAATTAATTACAAAGCCTCTAATTAATTAGATTAATTTTTTTAATCGAGTCCCGGCCCTACTAAAAACATCAGTTTAGTTTTGATTATCATCTTTATTGTGCTAAAATCCTACGTTTTAAACCATATTAGTTTAAACTTCTGATATGGGTTTTCTAAACACACACATCTGAAGCGAACGCACGGAAAGCAGCTGACACACGGCATGTGAGTACTAAACTAAGTTCTCTTTCATGTCTTTTTGCGCTTAAACTGTCGAATACACGCAAGTTTATGTTAAAAACACACAGGAGTTACAAAAACAGTTGGTTATGTCTGTAAAGGTAAACAGTCGGGAAAGAAATTGCATGTTTATATTAGATCTGTGTGGCAGCAGTGTAATATACAGTAAATAAATCAGTAAATCCACTGCTATCTTGTCTCCTCTGAGACTGGGACTCTAAATAGTGCTCTGTGCTCATCTATGCAGCCAACAACAGAACAGTTAGCATGCTTTGCTCGTATTTTTGCGACCGCGTTAGAACTGGTACATCAATGACGCTTGAGAAAACAAAATGCCTGCACCATGGTAAGATCCCCTTACCACGTCACGCCACGTTACTTGTTTTTTCACATTATTGCAGAAAAAAGCTTACCAAAAAATGTACTTTTCACGTTTTCTGGGTTAGTAGATGCACCGGGGACCTGATTATAGCACTTAAACATGGAAAAATTTTGATTTTCATGATATGTCACCTTTAATGTTGTGGTTTTAATTTGGTGTTTTCAGTCTCTATTCATAAAGAGAATATCACATTTGTAACAGACAACCTACGTAATGACAATTCTGTCATTTACACATCCTCTTGTTGTTCCAAACCTGTATGCATTTTTTTTATTCTGCTGAACACTTGTTATATTGAAAAATGTTAGTAACTAAACCGTTTCGCTTCCCATTGACCTCCATTGTACAGACAAAAAATATAATAGAAGTCAGTGGGAACCGAAACTGTTTGGTTGTCAACATTCTTCATAATATCTAGTTTTGTGTTCAGCAGAATATAAAAAAGCATTTGAGTTGACTATCTGTTTAAGATGCTGTCGTCAGAGCTGACTTATTAAGCTGCAGATATGTGCATTGCAAGTTCAAATCTGACTTGCCTTATATCTCATGCCCTTTCTATCATGCTATCATTCTCATCTTTTTATTCTCCTCAAAAGTGGCAAAAATTAAAAAAAGGTTCTAGGACAGTGCTGTATTTCAAAGCCAAAGTTTATAATTCCCGAAGTGTAGTGCCGTCTTGTTTTTTTGCCCTTTAAATTCTCAGGAAAATCATCCATTTTGATGTATTAGTAAACAGACTTCTCTCTGAAACGGGAACTGTAGGCTCACATGGCTGTGTTACCAAACACTGAGTTTGCAGACGTGTATTTGCCAGACTTGATGTTCTGGTCCCCCCGCCCCCACCCCACCAAACCATGGGATTACTGTGGTAGCGTGTGTGTATGTGTATGCCGTCTGCTGTACGCGGGGTGTAATCTGCCAGAGGTCCTGGCGCGCACAGGGTTAAGACCAGGCACCCCACCAAGCCTGAGGCCTGCGGGGGACGTCCCACAGAGCCGTAAGCCTGCACAAAGCCCACACGCCCTGGAGCAAGGCCAAAAGCACACGCACAGAACACAAACACGCACAAATACATCGGGAAAGGAGGGCTGACACAAGAAAGAAAGAACTGAGACAATTGGTAGGAGGGTCAATGGCAGAAGTGGGGCTGTGATAAAAGAATCTTTTAAAAATGTAGTTTAAAACATGTGACGTTCTTTATTTAAATTCTGTATTTCTTTTTTTTTGGTAAAAAAAAAAAAAAAAAGAGCATCACTTCTGTTCTGTTTGGGTTTAATGGTGTTTTGCTCGTGATAGTCCTGATACTGGCATGTCGTTTGGTGCCAGTCAAAAGTGGACGTTGAAGGTTATGTATGAGGTTGAGTTACAAACGCCATAGCATTCAGTGTCGACGCATTTGTTTTCAAGTGCTGTTGTTGGGGAACTCGCCAAAAGGCAGCGGCGCTCCTGTCATGTATCCCGGCGGAGAATGCTCTGTTTAGTCTCTGAAACAGTCCGGTAAGCCTCAGCAGGTGTGAGAGCGTGACAGGAGATGCTGCCTGTCGCTGACAGGCTGTAGGTGTGTGAACACTAACGGTTGTTTCTTTCTCTCCTCACAGATTATGTTTATTTCGAAAACTCCTCCAGTAACCCACTGCTGATCAGACGAATAGAGGAACTCAACAAGGTAAGTGACAAACGAGTGAGTGTGTGTGTGTGTGTGTGTGTGTGTGTGTGTGTTGCTAAAAGCCAATCGAACACTACAAGACAGAAGCTGGTCACCCTTATGTCTGCGACAAAAAGCCTGGATTGTATCCAAGTCGCAGCATTCTTGTAGTATACACACTTGTTAGCGAATATAAGCAAATAGCAATGCAATTGCAAGAGAGTGGAAAAATCTTAAAGAGCAGGTCATGTGGGTTTTCGAAAAATACCTTTTAAACAGTCTGCAAAGTTGTTAATCAAGAAAGTACATGATAAATAAATACATTGTCTCTCAAAAGAAAGTCGACTCTAAGCCGCCTAAACGAGTTGTCGTATTTTCGAATCTTCTGCCTGTTACCGATATACGTCACTAGGTATCACATTAGTAAAATCCTGCCTACCCGTGAAACACGAACACTCTGACCTGCCCTCAAGCACTTCCGCTAGTTAGTGTGTTTACATCATGTCGAGAAGAATGTCTCTCAAAAGAAAGAGTCGGCTCTAAGCCGTCTTAACGAGTCGTCATATTTTCTAATCTTCTGCCTGTTACCGATATACGTCACTAGGTAACACATTAGTAAAATCCTGCCTACCCATGAAATATGAACACTCTGACCTGCCCTCAAACACTTCCGCTAGTTAGTGTGTTTACATCATGTCGAGAAGAATGTCTCTCAAAAGAGTCTGCTCTAAGCCGTCTTAACGAGTCGTCATATTTTCTAATCTTCTGCCTGTTACCGATATACGTCACTAGGTAACACATTAGTAAAATCCTGCCTACCCATGAAATATGAACACTCTGACCTGCCCTCAAACACTTCCGCTAGTTAGTGTGTTTACATCATGTCGAGAAGAATGTCTCTCAAAAGAGTCTGCTCTAAGCCGTCTTAACGAGTCGTCATATTTTCTAATCTTCTGCCTGTTACCGATATACGTCACTAGGTATCACATTAGTAAAATCCTGCCTACCCGTGAAACACGAACACTCTGATCTGCCCACAAACACTTCCGCTAGTTGGTGTGTTTACATCATGTTGAGAAGACGCTGTGAAAGCAAGTTTGTTTTGTTTTCATTGCCGAAAGATGCTGTGAAGAATTAATGGTTAAAATTATTTCTTTCCACAATACCACAGCAATAGAATTCGAACCTTTTGTTGTGTGCTCATCATTTTACAGAGGACTGCTTCTCTAATCTAATCTAATATTTTTTTTTAAAGGGGTCATCGGATGCCTATTTTCCACAAGTTGATGTGATTTTTTTTAGGGTCCTAATGAGAAGTCTATAACAGACTTTGTTTTTTACACTACCATTGAGAAATTTTAACCACTCTTTTTACCTGGTCAAAGTCAGCCCTTTTTAGAGCGAGTTATTCTGTTGCATGTTCCTTTTAAATGCTAATTAAATCTGCTCGCCCCACCCCTCTCTGCCGTGGGATGGCGAGCCGTAAAGTTTACTTTAGACTCATTTAGCCGCGTTTAGCTGCGAAACTTGCTAACTAGCACATTTTTAAGAAAGGCCATTTGCAAAGATGCATAAGAACCCTTATACTCACTTCTGCTGTGGGTGAAGCTGCATCACGAATGATTCGCACAAACATAGACGCATATGTAGATCGGAATCAGCGCTTTCCTTTCAAAAACGAAAGTAACGTTAATCCTCTGTGTCCTCAGCGGCTCAGATGTCGGGAGTAAATGACGACTGCTATGTTCATTATTACATCCAACAACAGAACACCTCAATCACTCAATCTGAGACATTCTTGTCTTCCCCTGCACCTGAGTCGACACAATGGCGATCGGAGTCAAAATTTTCAGCTCTGTGAGGACGGGTCTAATGTAAGGCACTCATGTCAATCAACTATCGTGGGAGCGGCCTCTGTCTGTGTGTCATCACACCTTCAAGAAGCTGAGAATGACCTGATTTTAAAAAGGGGGTATTAATTTTAAAGATTAAAAAAATTGCACTGGGTGGATTTTTATCATTGTAGGGTGGTTGTGTACACAAACTGCCAACACACATTAATGTTCAAACAACATGTAAAGGTTTCCAGTTAAACCACGATATCACTGTCTTACTGAAATAAATCTGATAATTTGTTGTGAACCCACTATTTCCTAAAAATGTGTCGATTAATTTAGACTGTTGTTGTTATAATTACTTTGTTTAATAATAAAGAATGTAGACATATTTTGGTTTACAAACTGTATTGTTTCATCAGTTATGTTAGCACTCGGCTAACGTATCCACTATTAATGTTTTGTGAAGTGTTTACAGTTTAGCAGCTAAATTTTAGCTGTGGGCACAATTCGTTTGCATTGTATACGGAAAGACTAATCACAACAGACTTGGCCAGCTGACCAATCAGAACAGAGTATGCTTATGAAAGGGAGGGGTTTATAGACCTTAAGCTCAGAACTGCTTCGAATGATTGTTTCGAAATCATTGCAAAATTATTTTAATGTTAAATATATATTCTGTGAAAATTACAATGTTTTTTGACCTTAGATGCATTTAAACCTGTTGTAGGGGACTCCAAGACAACATTAGGACACTTTAAAAAACCACATGACCTGCTCTTTAAATGTAATCTAATGAAAGAGAAAAAGGACTGTGGCTTTCAGGCTCCAAAATGAGTTAAAAAAGAACAAAAATAAAAAAAATGTAAGCGGTAGACCTATCACAACAGACTGGACCATCTTACCAATCAGAGCAGAGTAGACTCATGGGAGGGGGAGGGGTTTAGAGAGACTGAATCTTTGAACTGAGAGTTGTTTGAGTTGTTGTTTTTTGCATATTTTGAGAAAGTGAAAGCATTGTTTGATCTTGCATGCATGTACACCTATTGTAGGAGACTCACAAACAATATAATATGTGACCCTGGACCACAAAACCAGTCTTAAGTCGCTGGGGTATATTTGTAGCAATAGCCAAAAATACATTGCATGGGTCAAAATTTTTTATTTTTCTTTTATGCCAAAAATCATTAGGAAATTAAGTAAAGATCATGTTCCATGAATATTTTTTTGTAAAATTCCTACTGTAAATACATCAAAATGTAATTTTTGATTTGTAAAATGCATTGTTAAGAACCGAATTTGGACAACTTTATAGGTGATTTTGATTTTTTTGCACCCTCAGATTCCTGATTTTCCAATAGATGTATCTCGGTCAAATATTGTTCTATCCTAACAAACTATGCATCAATAGAAAGCTTATTTATTGAGCTTTCATATGATGTATAAATCTCAGTTTTGTAAAATTTTACCTTATGACTGGTTTTGTGGTCCAGGGTCACATATAATATAGGCACTTTAAATAAAGGTGAAATAACATAAAAAAGGAAAGAGATGATAAACTATAACTTAAATTGTAAAAATTAGAAATGTTGTTTTGATAGATAAATGTTGTTTAAATACTGAAAAAAATTTGATTAAAACTAAATAGAAATATTTAAAATAAAAATTAGTGCTGGGCAATGATTAATTGCGATTAATCACATCCAAAATAAAAGTTTTTGTGTACATAATATATTTGTGTGTACTGTTTGTATTTATTATTTATTTGCTGCGTAAATACACACACACATGCATGTATAAATTTAAGAAAAATATTTTTGTATATTAAATATATTTATATGAATGTAAATGTATACATGTAAATACATGAAAATATTTTCAAAGTATATACTGTATGAGTGTCTTTATACATAGCAAATATACACAGTACACACACACATTATGTACACAACTTATTTTAGATGCAATTAATCGCAATTAATCATTTAAACAGCCCTATAAAATATACATATTAAATGATTATAACTATAAGTTTAACAAAGTTAAATAAAAAAAAATCTAAAAATGAGAAATGTTGTTTTGATAGATAAATGTTGTTGAAATACTGAGAAAACCCCCATGAAATTAAAGCTACATAGAAATGTGCATAAAAACATGAAAATTAGAAATGTTGTTTTGATAAATGTTAAGAGATCAAAATCTGCTCTAGCTCTATTTTATTCCTTTATAAAAGAAGCAATTTCAAACACATCGTTCTTTTGATTCGATGCTCTTTAGACAATCCAGGCCTTTTAAACAAGACTCAATCACTAAATGGTTGGATTGATTTGTTCACCAATTCAGCTGATTTAGTTAGCAACTTCAACTCACTCATTTTTTATCATTCTTTTATAGTGCTTTTTGTCTTTTTTAAAACTTGAAAGCCCCAGTCTCTATTCACTTTTATTATATTGAAAAATAGTAGCCAGAATGTTCACCTTTTGTGTTCCAAGGAAGAAAATCAGACTGGTTTGGAATTACATGAGTGGGAGTTGTAAGGGTCCACCCAATTGGCTCAACAAAGGTGGCTGAAGGTTTCCTGTATGTTCGGGCTTTTCAGTGCACAAAGTAATTTAGTTTCAATTAAATTCTAATCTGACTTCATTTTACGACCTCAAATTTAGGTTAGAATGCCAACTGAGAAGATCAAAGTGTCTGAGGTCCTACAAGTTTTATGGAGGAAATGACGACAGTTTTCAGTTTTGGATGAGCGATCCCATTAAATATGCACAGGGTGACAAGCTTCAGTTTTGTAGTGAGTGCTTGGCAAAAACCCACATCTAAATGATTGACAGATCTTAAAGCTACAGCTTAAAAAAGAACAAAAATAAAAAAATGTAAGAGGTAGACCATCACAACAGACTGGACCAGCTTACCAATCAGAGCAGAGTAGACTCGTGGGAGGGGGAGGGGCTTAGAGAGACTGAATCTTTGAACTGAGAGTTGTTTTGAGTTGTTGTTTTTTGCATATTTTGAGAAAGTGAAAGCATTGTTTGATCTTGCATGCATGTAAACCTATTGTAGGAGACTCGCAAACAATACTAGGAACCTTAAAAATGGCATAATATAGGCACTTTAAATAAAGGTGAAATAGCAAAGTTAAATTGTAAAAATTAGAAATGTTGTTTTGATAAATGTTGTTTAAATACTGAAAAAAATGAGATTAAAACTAAATAGAAATATTTCAAATAAAAATTAGTGCTGGGCAATGATTAATCGCGATTAATCACATCCAAAATAAGTGTTTGTGTACATAATATATTTGTGTGTACTGTTTATATTTATTATTTATTTGCTGTAGAAATACACACACATGCATGCATATATTTCACATCTGAATGATTGACAGATCTTAAAGCTACAGCTTCCTATCTTTTTGTTTCACACTTGTAAGCCTTTAACATCCTCTAGCATCACACTGAACCCCCTCTCTCTGCTCTCCTCATCTTCTCTCCATCACGAGACCCTCTCAAATCACCCAGGAAGTGCAGAGGTGTTTAGGTCATGGTTATGATTTGATCCTCAATTTGCATATTGAGGCATCCCCAAGAGCTGATTGGTCTAGAAGCTGTTGCTGTGACAACTCTGTTTCCGCTTGCAGACGGCGAATGGGAACGTGGAGGCCAAAGTGGTGTGTTTCTACCGACGCAGAGACATCTCTACAACGCTCATCGCCCTCGCTGATAAACATGCACGTGAGTAGCTGTCAAAGACTAAATGCGTCTCCAGAGCTGTTCTTAAAGGAGTAGTTCACTTCAAGAACAAATATTTACAGATAATGTACTCATCCCGTTGTCATCCAAGATGTTTGTCTTTCTTTCTTCAGTCATAAAGAAATAGTTTTTTGAGGAAAACATTTCAGTATTTCTCTCCATATAGTGGACTTTTATGGTGCCCGTGAGTTTGAACTTCCAAAATGCAGTTTCAATGCAGCTTCAAAGGGCTCTAAAGGACCCCACCCGAGGAATAACAGTCTTATCTAAAGAAAAAATCTGTCATTTTATAAAAAAAAGTAACAATTTATTTACTTTTTAACCTTAAATGCTCATCTTGTCTAGCTCTGCGTGCACTCTGTGCATTCCAGTTCAATACAGTTAGGGTATGTCGAAAAACTCCCATCTCATTTTCTCCTCCAACTTAAAAATTGTCCTACATAGCTGCAGAAGTACCGACCAAGTGTTTACAAAGTGAACATGCAAAGTAGATCAAACGCCCTTTACCAAAAAGGTAAAACAGCGTTGTAGGACGATTTTGAAGTTGGAGGAGAAAATTAGATGGTACTAGGGCTGCTCGATTTTGACAAAAATCGAAATCACGATTATTTTGGTCAATATTGTAAGGAAAGGAAGGAAGTGAGGTGAGGCCAAGTATGGTGACCCATACTAGGAATTTGTGCTCTGCATTTAACCCATCCAAGTGCACACACACAGTAGTGAACACACACACACACCGTGAACACACACCCGGAGCAGTGGGCAGCCATTGCTGCGGCGCCCGGGGAGCAGTTGGGGGATCGGTGCCTTGCTCAAGGGACTCACCTCAGCCGTGGTATTGAGGGTGGAGAGAGTGCAGTACATTCACTCCCCCCACCTACAATCCCTGCCGGACCTGAGAATCGAACCGGCAACCTTTGGATTACAAGTCCAACTCTCTAACCATTAGGCCACGACTGCCCGTAATCACGATTATTTAACACGATTATGACTGGGTCCAAACCTTTATATTAGTGGTTAATTTAAAGATAGCAATACAACAGAAAAAAGAAAAAAAAAATACTGAATACTTTTATGCAAGTTTAAAGTAGTCTAACAATACTACAGAAATTGAATGTAATTATTTGAATGTAAAATAAAACAGTGTCTTCACTGTAATAATTAAACATGCTTTGTTTCTTATTAAAACTACAAAAGTCCTTCTTTCAAGAGCAGTGAGTGATTTTTCTCTTTGTATTTTTGCATTTTATTAATATTAAGCACAGAGACGGCAGAAGAAATGTTATTTGTTGCTGCTTTAAGAGCCACACTGATCCAATATACTAGGGCTGTGCAATATGGACAAAATAATCATATTGCGATTTTTTTGAAGGAATATTGCGATTGTGATTTTATTTGCGAACTTTTTTTTTTTTTTTCCTTTTTCAAACAAGCTACATATATTCTAAATGTATTCAGTGCACAAGAAGTGCATAACAAAACATTTCACCATGAAATAACATAGTATTAAGTTTAATAAACAAAACTGTAGTAAAATTGTCTTTAAAACATACAACATAAAATAAATAAGCCATTTTACTTTTTTTTCGCAGTACTTTAGCCTACTTTGTGCAATAACGAATACATTCATTTCAGTGGAAAAATAAGTCCAAAACTCTCTATTTTAACATTTTGAGGGTTCTAAAATCTTTTGCTTTTTTATTTTTTTTTTTAGAAATTCTTGTGTTTTAATTTATCTGATAATGACAAGGCATAAACATTTATTTTTAATCAAATGAAAAATAAACCCTTTTAATTTTTGTCAAACAAACAGAAATTTACTGTTAAAATCAATGCGTGGAAGAAAAATGATATTCAGTTTAAAACGTTTAAATAATAATTAAGTGGTTAATCTTGTTTTAATCATTTTTTTTTTCATATTGTTTTATGTAAATTATTTAAATAGGAATATATAAACACCTACATTATACTGTACAAAAGTAATACAGGACTAATATTGTTCTGTTACATGTTAAACCGTACTTTTATTTTGACAGGTTGCAGTGAAGTTTCTGTGTGTGTATATGATGCTAGTTTTCTCAAATGAAACGGCGATTTGGCGATTGAGTTTATCTGTTCATGTGAGATGCAAATGCCAAAAATTAGCGGGAGCGTCACGTGTGCTTCAGTCTGCATGTAGTAATAAAACGCGTCTCCACCATTCATACATACAGAAGCAAACGGAACACGCAGGATTAATATTAAAACGGTCTTTTTGCATTTCAGTTTTCACAGACACTAGTCCATATCGCGATTTGAATTAAGTGACAGACCAACTTTTGATTTATTAATCCAAAAATCGACGAATTACGTGGCATTCCGCGCTATAGTAAATTAGGTTTTTATGAATGGAGTCCGCGATCCCGTCCGTGTTTTCGCGGAGGAGACATTCTAAACGCACGACCATGTAGAGACAGAAATGACATGCCTTAGTCGTGCCTTATTTTATATCGAAAATAAAATGAACTTGACGTTCAAGGGGGGCGGGGGGTGCCTTTGGGGGGATAGATAAAATCGCAGCCTTGTGCGGTTTAGAAATCGCATGTGCTTACATCGCGATTTTTTTTGCGATTGCGATTAATTGCACAGCCCTACAATATACTGTTACACACGTATTTTCATTCTTAACTGTTTATGATCATGTAAGACGTAACTGACAAGGGTTTACATGAATAATCACCAAGCGCCTCATTTTGAAATATTTTTCTGTGTATTTGACCATTTAGGCACGCACCTCGAGTTAAAAGATAACTTTACATGTCCGTGGGGCACGATAATCGTTTAATCTTTCATGATCGAAATTCGATTAATTGCACAGCCCTAGATGGGAGTTTTTCGACATACCCTTATTGTCTTAAACAGGACTGCACAGAGTACGCATGTGCATGGCAGAGCTAGACAAGATGAGCATTTGAGGTTTAAAAGTATATAATTTTTATTTATTTTTTATTAGAAAATGACTGATCGTTTCACTAGATAAGACCCTTATTCCTCGGCTGGGATTGTTTAGAGCACTTTGAAGCTGCACTGAAACTGCATTTTGGATGTTCAAACTCGCAGACACCGTAGAAGTCCACTATATGTGGATCATTTCTGAAATGTTTTCCTCAAAAAACATAATTTCTTTACAACTGAAGAAAGAAAGACATGAACATCTTGGATGACAACGGGATGAGAACATTATCAGTACATTTTTGCTCTGGAAGTGAACTTTTCACTGTTTGATTTTAGAAAAACTGCCGTCAAACACACACTGAAACTGAAATTGAAAAATCTTGATCATGACGAACCGGCAATAAATGTTTAGTTTTACATGAAGAAAGAATGACTGAAATATATTACTATGAAGTGTTGTTTGTGCCTTGCTAGTCTATTACCTACATATACAGCTACCTTCTACTGATGCATGGAACCTCGTAACAGCAAATGTGACAAAATAAGGTATTTCAGCAGCACCGTATTAGGCAGCACAATTCTGCTGCTTACTTTTTGGAGCCTTTGTGTTGGGAGTGTTCCTAGGCAGCTGTCTTCCAGTTTGTTTGCAGTCCACAATGGCCACCCACAATCAGCTCACCAAACCTGAAATTTGTTTCCGGAGACATCCGCCTGGTGTCTGTTATCACAGAGTTAGAATAAAGTCTGTTTATCCCAAGTGATCGGTTATTATATTTAAAAAATTTGTTTTAGAATGCATCTCCTTTCAGTATTAAAGGGATAATTCATCCAAAAATGAAAATTACCCATGATTTACTCACCTTCTAGCCATCCTAGATGTATATGTCTTTCAATGCAATTAGAGTTTATTAAAAAATGTCTTGGCTCTTCCAAGCTTTATAATGGCAGTGAATGGGTGTTAAGATTTTGAAGCCCAAAAAACTGTCCAACCAACATAAAAAAGTGCTTCAAATAGGTATGGGGGGTTAATAAAACCTGTAAGAAAAAGGTGTAGCTTAAGCTCTGGTGAGAATAATAGTCTCGCGAGAACCAAATTTGGTTTACAGCAGAGGAAAAACAGTCTCCTCTTTCTTGACTTGTATCGAAATTGTCCGACATCTGTCTTTACAAATCCTTGTGTTTTGTTTTGCTCTCTTCTCTGTGATTCTGCGTTCATCACGGCATTCGCCTACATCCTACTAGTGTTGGGCGATATGCACAATTTTCATATCGTCCTATCGTCAGCTTGTGAGATCGCCGATACACGATACTATCGTGCTAATTTATTTAAAAATATGTAAATATGTCAATATGTAATAAATTCCTTATTTGTTTTGTAAGGGTAGTGCATGTGACTAAGTTGTGCGTGTACAGAGCGCTGACGGTAGTTCTGTTGGATAGGTTTAAGTTTACTTTCGGTGTCATTCTCTGCTATCTTCAGGGAGCGGTAAATGTGTGTGCGTGAATGTAAATGAACGTATCTTTCTTTACCCGTCATATTGCGATAATGTTACCGCTGTATGTCTGATCTTTGTCATCAGTTCATGTTGTAGTTCATATTGAGTGTGGAGAAACGGTGCCTGTGTAATTCACGTGCATATGTTTAGCGCCATTTTATCGCTTCGTAATTCTAGTTAACGCATACAGATGTTACTGAGGTGAATGTTTATGTTTACTACATACAGACAGATTCTCATATATCGTATTTAATTCAGCCTAAACCACATTTTACTACCTCTGTTATCCTAATGACTTGGGCTGGGTATCGTTCCAAAATGTTCGATACCGATACCCTGAATTCGATACCGGTTCCGAACGATACTTTTTTCGATACTTTTATTTTAAGAAATGTATTTTAGCAAGATCACTTTTTCAGGATGTTTGTGACACTTTCACATCAGGCTTATCTCTAAGACCAATAAGTAAAGGAACAAAAGCACAAAATGAACAAAGTGTAGTTAACACAATATATCAGTGAACGTTTTTTTTAATAAAGTTCAAACAGTTTTAACTCAATCAGATTTAAGTATTTGTGAGGCTCACTGCTGCTTAAAGGTTTAGTTCACCCAAAAATGTAAATTCTGTCATAAATTATCTACAAATGAAGACATTTTGGATTTAATTCAAGAGCTTTCTGATCCTCCCATAGATAAATCTTTGAATAAAGTTATTTTTGTTTACTTTGCACACAGAAGTAATCTCGCAGCTTCATATAATTATGATTGAACCACTTATATCGCATTGACTTATTTTGACTATGTTTTTGGTTCCTTTCTGGGCATTGAAAATACATATCCAGTAAATATAGGAGGATCAGAAAGCTCTTTGATTAAATCCAAATGATCTTCATTTGTGTTCTGAAGATAAACAAAGGTCTTATGGGTTTGGAACAACATTAGGGTGAGTTATTAATGACAGAATTTATTTTTTGGTGACCTAACCTTTTAAGATCACCTGAAATCACTCAACAGTTCTTCTTCAGAAAAATTAGCATGTAGCACCGATATTGATTCTTCATGGTCGATTTTGATTGCTGATGTTTTACAAGCAAATGGGCTGATTCTCAAAGCCTTTTTAATATATTTAGTTTACACCTTAAGCAAGGGACAAGAATGAATGATAATATGAGTACATGAACAAGATGTTTATTTTCTCTATTATAGGTACAGCCATTTAAATTAGAGGCAACCACTGCATTTAGATTAAAATCTAAATAAATGACAAAATATAATATAAATAACAAAAAATAAACGACAGAGTTCTTTCTTAGTCGTGTAGACAATAAATACAGCCATAATCAAAATAGGCTACTCTTACAAAATTCAAAGTGCAAACAGAGACCGAATCTTCAAGCATGATACAGAGCATGTCTATTAAGACAACTACACAACTTATTAGCCACATACTAATAACAGCTTCGATATTTTATGTAGCCTATTTTGCGCGTATTGGGCAGACGTTCTCTAAACGTGGGGTATTAAAATTGCTTTAAATGCGTGTGCGCGTCTTACTTTTGGTTTCGTTTCAACGATCCCGCGAAACTCTGCGGTGATGAGGGTGCATTCTACTTAAACAAAACCTTTTGAAAGTCAGAGGACACAAACGGGATTTTGAAAAGCGTGTCCCCAGTGAAAATTATGGCCCTGCGTGAGTGCAACTCTGCCGCCGAGTTATCGTTTGATGTGAATGTATGTCGCGTTGTACCTATACTGAGACTATATTGAGACTTAGGCGCCAGAATTGTATCCGACAGAATGTGTCATGTGTTTTCTCATATTTGACGTGTTGCCACTGCCAGTCTTGGACGCATAACCTTTTTACAAATATTGCATCGCACGCTGTTGCCGTCAATATTGGCATAATGTAGCAATACTTTTGATCGTTTAAACATTGTTTGCGTAAAATTTATGCTATGCTTTAAAGTAGGGCTGGGCGATATGGCTGAAAACTATATCACGATATCAGTGTTTCATATCGGTCGATATCGATAATTATTGATATTTTTATGACCCATTTAAAATAAGGACCAGGAGAAAAATATATTACACTCAAGCATTTTTATTTTAAACTTAACCTGCCTCTGATCATTATCCAGTTATTAAGCCCTCAGTTATTAAGACAGAAATGTCAACAACCATGGAAAACTCAAATAATTAAAATGTAAACATAAGTCTAAAGTCACAATATACACTTAATTATCTCTTAATCCTCAATTCAAACCCCTTTCATTGGTCAATGAAGTGAATGGTCAAGCTAATGTATGGCCCAGAAGTACGGCTTGACCACAGGTCAGAGGTTGTTGCAAAGTATTTGGCTGATTATATTTTTTTCTGCACAGATTGCTGGTTGCCAGTAGCCAACATTACTTCTTTCTCGGTACTTCAGCCTATACTTTTTGTAATAAAAAAAATATTTATTTAAGTGAAAAAAAAAAGTCCAAAACTTTCAACATTTTGTACAATCTTTTTTTTTTTTTTTTTTTTTTTTTTTTTTTAGAAATTCTTGTTTTAATTTTTCTGATAATCAAATGAAAGCAAAATCACTGATTTATTTTTAAAAATAAAAATAAACGGAGCTTTGCTGTTAAAATTAATACATAGAAGAAAAATTATATTCAGTTAAAAAAAGGTTTAATAATAATAGTATTTTTGCAACAATTAAGTGCTGACTCTTTCTTTTATTTTTTATCATATATATTGTTTTATGTAAATTATTTAAATGTGAATATATAAACACCTACATTATACTGTACAGTAATACAAGACTAATATTGTTCTGTTACATGTTAAACCGTACTTTTATTTTGACAGGTTGCCATGAAGTTTCAGTGTGTAATTCAGGATGAATGATGCTAGTTTCACTAATGAAACGGTAAAATTGACAAAAAGTGACACTCACAGCAGCTTTGGAGATGTATTTATTGGAGTTTGTCTGTTCATGTGAGATGCAAAGGCCAAAAATTAGCGGGAGCGTCACGCGTGCAGTATGCGTGTAGTGAAAATAAAACGTGTCTCCTCCATTCATACATATAGAGGCAAACGGAATATGCAGGATTCTTATTGAAACGGTCTTTTTGCACTTCAGTTTTCACAGACACTAGTCCATATCGCGATCTGAATTAATTAACAGACCAACTTTTGATTTATTGGTCCAAAAATCGACGAATTCCGCGGCATTCCGCCCTTTAGTAAAGTCCGTTTTTATGAATGGAGTCCGCGTCTGTGAGGAGACATTGTAAACGCGCGATCATGTAGAGACAGAAATCAAATGCCGTCGTGTAAATAAGATAAATAACATAAAGCTATTTAGTTTGTTTAATACAACAACATGGACCCGTTCTGTAGGAAAGATGACCTTAACTTCTATTGTGATCTGGCGCTATGAACTGAACGTTAAAGGGGGGCTGGGCGGGCCGACGAAGAATACAAAATATCGAACGTTTTATCGAACACATTTTTTATTGATATCGATCTCTTGTCTATCGCGATATATATCGTTATCGTTTTATCGCCCAGCCCTACTTTAAAGTATAGTGTACATTACAGCCTCGGATTTGACAAGCTCTGGGCGAGTGGGCGTAACCGCCGTAAACTATTGATTTTCAAGGCAGCCTCGCCGCAGCTAATCACCAGCATTTGATCCAGGCACGTTAAAGATACCGCACGTTATCTAGCTCACTGACGTTGACAAGATTAAATACTTGGGTATCGAAATTTGGTACCAAACGAAAATGATTTTTTCGATACTCGATAGTATCGAGACAATTCGGTCGGTGCTTAAAAAGTATCGAACTCGATACCCAGCCCTACTAATGACTGTCTACACTTAATCTATGTACACTGTATGATGACTAAATCTCTTACCCATTTTCACTGCACGTTTATACCGCGGCAAGTTTCTGAGGCATCCTAGAACCGACTCTCCGCGCTGCATCGCTAAAGTTAGGTGCCTTTTTGACGCATAATAATAATAATCGTCAGGCATCAGCAACAGGCGATATCTTTGACTATCGTCGATACACGATACTATCGTCTATCGGCACAACCCTACATCCTACATCATCCGCTAAAACGCCATTCTCCCATGAACGCACATATGCCAGTTAGCGGAAGCTAGACATTATAGTTTATAAAGTTATAAATATACTTTATATGATGGATGCATGCAGTTTTTTGGGCTTCAGAATCTCAACAGCCATTCACTGCCATTATAAAGCTTGGAAGAGCTTTGACATTTTTTAATATAACTCTGACTGTATTGATCTGAAAGAAGAAAGTCATACACCAAGGATGGCTTGAGGATGAGTAAATCATGAGGTAATAAATTTTCAGGCACCTTGTAATGAAGGGTACATTTATTTGCTTCTTTAAAAATTTGAAGGACCACACATTTGAATTTCGTGTTACATATTTCTGAATGAAAAAGAATATTTGTTGCGTAGTAATTAAAGTGGTTAGAATTTGATTTGATAAATTAGACCAGTGATGCTTATTAAATAGGGACGGTTTTCTTTTCTTTTAAACTCTTTGAAATGAATGTAATTTTTGAAATCAAATAAATGTTAATTATTAGCATGTTATTTTCACAGTTACATCAAACAGATGACCCTACAAAAGAGTCTTTATAGAGTCTTCATTTAAGTCTTTATAGACACATTACCATGCACAATTTGAAACGTCTGTCTGCGTGTGTGTGAATGTCATTGTCTGGTAAGTTATTTTGATAGCAAGCTGGTTTTGCTCACACACTTATGTTTGCTTCTCTACATCAGCTCATTATCAGAACACCACCACTGTGCTGACTCTGCACATTTCTTCGATTCAGTCTAGAGAGTCTCTTTAAGATCTTAATTTTTAAACACATTTGTTGACACTTTCTCATTGAGATTCATCGTGCAGAACAACTTTAATGCTTTCGTTTTTTGGCTCAGTGTCTTTGGTTTAATGGAATAGTGCACCTAAAAATTCAAATTTTCTCATTTGCTCACCTTTATATCATTCCAGAATTATACGTCCTACATTTGTTGGGTAAAAAAAGATGTTTAGCAGAATCTTTTTGCTGCTCCATACAATGAAGCATATACAGTTGAAGTCAAAAGTTTACATACACCATGCAGAATCTGCAAAACGTTAATTATTAGACCAAAATAAGAGGGATCATACAAAATGCATGATGTTTTTATTTAGTACTGACCTGAATAAGATATTTCACATAAAATATGTTTACATATAGTCCACAAGAGAAAGCAATAGTTTACATACACTAGATTGTTAATACTTTTGTGTATTTGAATCCTTTCCAACAATGACTGTATGATTTTCAGACCATCTTTTCACACTGAGGACAACTGAGGGACTCATGCAACTATTACTGAAGGTTCAAATGCTCACTGATGCTCCAGAAGGAAAAATTATGCATTACGAGCCAAGGGGTGAAAACTTTTTAAATTTGAAGATCAGGGTAAATTTAACTTTTTTTGTCTTCTGGGAAACATGCAAGTTTCTTCAGTAGCTTCTAAAAGGCAATA